>NC_134481.1:31030791-31189876 GCF_964194025.1 Convolutriloba macropyga | reverse complement strand
ATTTCCCAAATAATTGAAAGAAATCATGAACATATATTTTATCCCATACGAGACATCCAGCTTTTCAAACTATCTAAAAGCTACATTTTAAATTTCTCGTCAATTCAGACATCCAGGACTTTACGAGGGATTCTTCACACATAAAAATAAAGAACTCACTACAGAACGTCATTGGTGTCATCTGCGTCAAAAAACATAAGAGTCAAAACATGAGTTGACTTTTTCTGACAGCGTTATTATATATCAAGCTGATTTTGAAAAAAAACAACTCTGAATATGAAAATGCTACCTGTTTTTTTATCGAAAGGTGTTACAATCAATGCGCCTGGAGTCCTTTCATTTGACAAGATTTAAAAGCCAAAAAAATGTTGGAAAATTTGTTTTCGGTTGTTTATCATTGTTCTATTGGCCAATGTCCAAAAAAGCAATTTTGTTATAGACATACAAGCTGCGACTAGAAATCACGGATGAATGTAAATCATTTCCAACGATTTCAGGTATTTAATTAGCCTAAAAATTTTATTGAATGAACTTTTTTTCTAATCACTGAGCCAAATTTTTCTTGTGAACAATGATGATTGCCGAACTTCTAATTGTCTTCTTAATCCAAAATGATTATTGCGAGGCAAATTTCAATAACTAATTGCCAATTAGGCTTTCTTTCTGTTAGGTCGAGAAAACCGACATTGGCCGATATATGAGAATTTACGCTTGTATTCAATTTTGATTTCTTTAGTCAGTTCAAATCTCGAATGAAACATGAGACAATCTCATTAAAATTTTTAATGGACAAAGTTAACGAATAAATATGTGGTTATCAGCTTCCCCTTGTCATATCGATTGAAATTTTCAAAACTTAGTAAAGCCTGGCTGATAATTTCGAAGTCTATATAAAAAAAAATTCCAGGTCAACTCCGTGTGTAAATTACTACTGTCAATTTGAAATTAATGAGCGTGGTGTAGCAATGGGTTGAACTTTTTAGAAAAATGCACAACTTCAGTTTGGCTAATTAACGTGGCGTGAATTTAAATTTAGTTCTTGATGTGTGCTGTTCCTACCTATGTATATATTACTCTATCTATTTATCTACCATTTCAATTATTTGGTGTTCAAAATTCAAAAATAACTTTTGCTGTTTATTGATTTTTTACATACACTGCCTGCATGATATATTTTATCAATCATTTCCAGAATTTATATGTGTTCTTTTTTTATATAATTTACTTTGCTTTCTTTTTTAATCGAACATCTTAATTTTCACACTGACACAGAGGTCATAGCCGAGGTCTCAAAATACGCTTGTGTAATTACTCTAAAACTCGCCAGGAATGAATTTATTGTTCCGTTCTGGTTAAAAAAACGTAACTATTTATTTATAAACTAAGCTTCGTTTTCATAGCCTTCGGTTTCAAAACTGTCGAATAAAGCAAATCCTTTCTTCGACAGAAAATTCCTCAATTTTGCACCAGAAACAATCAATCAGATTTTAAACACACTAAGGAAGACCCCTTGTGGGCTCCTTTTAAAGCCGTAAAGTATAAAGAGCTAGGGCTACTTATTTCTGCGCGCGAAGTAGGCTTGCCTATATCTCTAAGATTAAACGACTCTGTAAAGCGCTGAAGATAAACTTCTATTAATAAGGTGGTTATACAATGCAGCACCGGTGGTAATACAATACAGCGCCACCGTATTACATTATAGTCTCTGATTGGATGGAGGTAAACATCCAGTATTTCCAGATTTTATCCAGTTTTTATCATCCAGTTTTTCAATCCGATTTTGTGACTTGTAGCAGAAACCTGCTGGATGTGTCATCCTTATTATTTTGTGAAGTGACTGGCCGTCATGTTGTCGTCAAAGTGGGGTTGTGACTTGTGCCGTCCTCTGAAGTTCCTGCCAGTAGAGTGTTGACGTGTGTCTTCAGTGAGCAGTCCACTCAATTGTTGAACCAGTGAAGGTGCCAATTACAGGATGTACTGGCCAGTATCGTCAGTCCTGTCAAAGTACCCATTTGTCTCTGATTTCATGTGATGGGGATTTGTTCCCAGTTGAAGGATTGCTTGTAGCCTGTAGTCTCTGTCGGTTGTACAAGAAGATTTCTCTTTATCTCCATCTGGTACAGGGGTTGATCCGATTGGGTTTACCAGCTTACCTTCTAGTGACAATCTGACTTTTAGCTTGTGTGAGCTACCTATTCACTTAAACTTTCAGTTTGTGAGTTTTCAGAACAGTGAGTCTGAGTTTTGTGGGTCTGTGAGCCCAATATTGTAGGACTGTGGCCTACGTCTGAAACTTAGCCAGGAGATTACTGAGGATTTGCGATTCTTCGGCTGATGGTTCGTGGTTTGCCAACTTGTCCACTATCCGGTCCCTGTAGAAGTGTTTGAAGTTGTGCTCATACATGCGCTTCGTGGCTCCTCCTTCTACACACCGGAGGTACTCGATAGGATCAAGTATCAGGAGATGAGTCTTCACGGAGAGTTGCAAAAACAGGAAATAGTTCTTGATTGGTTCAAAATTTTGGATGGTGCCTTTACAGTAGTTGGGGTTGATGATGCAGTTGTAATTATGGTAGTAGGGCGAAGTGAGTATGGTGTTGACGTACTGAAGGCGTGAAATGATGTGAATCAAGGGATTCGTTCTGTGCAAGTGATGCTGAACAAAGGGATAGTTGTGGATATTATGCAACATCTTGGTCCGATTTACTTTGTGTGTTTGGTTAATTACACCTATTTGTGTTGGATGCCAAAAACAAAACTGAAGGTAGAAGGAGTCGTATTTCTGGTAAATACGATAGGGGGCAATATCTCTCTTGAACATGGTATTGAGATAATCGTTCTGACGAAAGGCGAGAGCGAAGAAGTATTTGGAGATGCCTGAGTCTCTCCGTGAATTGTGGATTGATGGGGAAATGAAGGTACCCTGGCAGGTGGGATTTTTCGCGTCCTTCATCCACAAACTCTTTTTTGAGGTGTCCTAGTGAAGATGAGCTGGTCGTTGGTTTCAATGTGTGACAAGACAGTTGGGCCACATAATTGATCCGTTCTGGGACACAAACATCGTGATCCGTGTTGATGCCCAGAGGATTCATGAACTGATGAAACTTAAAATTCTGGCCAGGTGCTCTGTGCAACACTCCTTGTGTGAGAGTGAGAGGATTCAATCTTGATTTGGAGGATGAGGGCTTTGAGCCTCTTTGTGGGCTGGCTGTGTAGCGAGCAGGCGACTGTGAATCCTGAATCGGCGATGATCATGCAGGGTAGATTTTGTGCGTCGTAGCTCTGGGGTGCCTCCTTGGTGAAGGATTCTTGTTTGAGGAAAATATAACTGAGGTCGGTGGAGGGACTGTGGGTATTCCATACCTCGATTGGTGAATGCTCATGGGCTTTAACACGGGTGTTGGCATCACAGCTGGGTATGTGAGTGGTCGTGAACGAGGGTGAGGGCCGCCAATCCTGACAGAGTTTTGGGTGTTGAGCGTCCTGTGTTTCAGTGCCAACTTCGTCATACCAAGAAGAACTGTGTGGGGGCAGTGGTGATGGCTGTTGAACCGTTTAGAAGGTTTGTGGTGACTCTGGCAACGATTGTGGTAGCTGTGGAACCAGCTGTTGCCCTTGTAATAGGAGTTCTTGTGATGCACTCAGTGGTCCTGTTGGTGCCATTGGTGAGCTTGTGCCGCTCTCGATATAAAAATGGATTTCTCCTGATGATGAGAAAGGAGTCGCAGGTGAAGGTAGTGGATTCACCCGACCGTGAGTGGCCAAGTCCATATGCTGGTGCTCTGGGGGGAGCCTTGGCCTTTGTGAAGAGGGCCGGCGTCTGCATTTCACACACTGGTTCTGATAATGGAGGAGACAGCACCCTGGGTGCGAGTGCGATGGCAGGATATCGTCAACGTCCAGCATAATAAGATAATATGCTGTGGGATTGACGTTAGGATGGAGAGGTTAAACTCAGTCTTGAGGACCGGGATTGGCAGCTGTGTTGTTGCTAAAATAGAAGATTGTCGGATACGACTACTTGGTAGTTTTAAAATGAATTTTTCAGAGTTGTCCTGATAATCAGAATCATCTTCAAAAGAGTCTTTAAAAAATGATATAGCTTGTGAGCGTTTGCGTTTACTAGAGTGGAAAACGTGTAAATGTAGTGATTGAAAATCAGAAATTTTGTAGAGATTCTACTCGGAGGCCGTAACATTCATAATTAGATATGGGCAGAGTAGAAGCTCGATGTTTATTAGAGTTTTTGTGTGCAGGAGAGGAAAATATTTAAAGAGATTGTTAAACCTTCTGTGTTTTACGTTCAATTCATTTTGTGAGTGTGGAGTGCGGTGTGTGTGATTTATATTCAGAAGAGTCTGATTGTAACACATAGAAGATGATTCGTGAAAATACTCCAAAAAGTCCGGAAGCAATTATATTAGCTAGTGTGATATTAGGATCTAAAATTGGTTTAAGATCATATGCTATAAATGCGCTACGAAATTGTCCAAATAAGCACTGTGAAAATTTAAAAACAGTGCATATTATGGCTAATTCTTTTAATACCTACCAGAGGTATCCAAAGATTCCTCTGAAGGATTCTTTTAAATCGTTGCCTTTGATTAATTCAAGCCAATCGAGAAGACGAAGTGTAAATACTTTTCCATTAATAAAGAGTTCATTTAAAAAAATCGTGTATTGTTTTGTAATTGTTAGAATTGTTCTGGTAATTGTACTTGTTTTGCAAGATCTGCAAAGCTAACAGCTTGTTCTACTTCAAATTTTCAGCGACGTCATCTATTAGTGGGTTAAATTTAATTTTATCTATTGAATTTGTCCAATCTATTTGGCTATAAATGCCAAGTTCTTTTGCAATGAAGTCCGAGTGGGTGAAGCGGTTATCAACATCGTGAGGTGTGAAAACTTTAACGGAGTTTTGCGCTTTAATTGGGTAAGGCGTTAAGCGGTATGTCTCATCGCCCTCTGAATTGAGTGATGTTTGCTGATCAATTTTTTTAGCTTTACATGTTGCTGTAATAGAACAAGGAAAAGATTTAAGTGTGACTTGGTCTAAAAATTGAAGTTTGTTCCGATAAAAATATGGGGATGCGTTCGAAACATTGGTTTTCTAACACATGAAGTGCTGAGAAAACAGTTATAAATTGAAAAACAGAGATAGCGTTAGAGTTTTTTAGCGTAGCGAGTGTGTTTTGCTGTCGTGCGATAAAATATCCTACTAATGGGAAATTTTTGAGTTAGTAGTATGAAGGCGGTTTGTTTTAAATTGCCACAAGATCGCAGAGTTTTTTGTATATTGTAGTACTCGTGTGGTCCAACTCAAGTAATACACAACCAATCATTTAGTCGGGCTTTGCGTCTATCTGTACGTTAGGATGTACAGCTCCAAACCAGTCCTGTTTTCGAAAGACTTCATTGTTTTCAGGTTTGCGATAAACTATGATTCCTGTGGGATTACATATCCATTGCGGTTGTCCGATTTAGTGGAAGGTGTGAGAGAAGTTGCTTTGTTTGGGATTGTCATGTGTACATCCCTAAATTCCTGAGAGGCTTTGCCCGTAGCAATATTATAGCTATCGTGATATTGTACAAAAATATATTGGCATTGAATTTCGTAATAAGATCAATCCTCTTCTATAAAGAAGTTTAATGAGTATCTCAAAACGAGCATGTACTGATTCATCATATAGGTGGTCTTGAACACAACTTGTGTACATGTGTGCATTTTTTTGTTCCCAATGTTACTTTCTTTATTTGTGAGTGTTTCAATAAAATAGCGTTTATGAAATTTTATAATTCGTGCATGTGATCTTCTGACATCAAAAAACGCGAAAATGGTCATATGTTTCGCAAATGACTGTTGTTTTAATAACGTGATTGGGGGAACAATACCCTGTTTCTAGATTACATTTAATGCGTCTTTTACCGATACTTTCAGTTTTACGTAAAAATTAAGCGTGATGATTGTTAATTGAAGTGACCATCCTAGTGTGTTGATGAAATGATATTCGAGTTTTGGGTCTTGCCGGGGCAGTTAGTTAAAGGATTATCTGTGGCGTTTGGGATCCAATCGTGATCCCTTGGATTATATGAAAGAGTTCTGCGCCGGAATGCTAAATGCGGTAGCGATGCAATTGGAAGCCGCCTTGCTTGGCTTCAACGTTAGCTTGCCAATGTGAATCAAAAATTAAATCATATTTTATTTACTGTGGGTGATAATTTTGCTTATTTATAAGATCAATGCGTGCAAGATCCCTACGAGCATCAATTTCTGTGGGAATAATTGTGTTTCCATTTCGTTAACATACCAATTACCGTAATCAACCCGGAAGCCTCACCTAAGTGGGATTTGTGACTAAAGCTTTCTTTGTCGCTGAGTTTTGCATGTATGGCGTATGCGCGTAGTTGAAGTTTTCGATTTTGTGAGAAGATGGATACTTGGGCAAGGAGATATTGAAAGTCTGCTGGTTTGATCTTACTTTCGCCAATCTTATGAGCTTATAATACTGCATATTTGTGATATGGTGTGAGCAGCAATAATAGTGAGTTACTATCAGGTCCTGAACTCCAGACTTGAGAGTGGAATTAGTACGTTTCTCAGTTTTAATTGCTTGTTTCATGGGTTAGGGTGTACACAGAATAAAAGAATTAGGAGTATGATTGAATTTGTATTTGTCATGTGTCCAGAGTGAGTGTTATAGAAAACAAATTAACCTGAGGTGTTCTTTGTGTATCTGTCAAATTTGTAGTGTATTTCTTGACAAATAAAGGGTGACGGATTTCAGTTAACACGAAAATTAGTCGGGGCAGCGGAGAGGTTAATTTTTCTTGTTCGACTACAGTTTTTTTCGAGGGAAAGCGATTTTTTTTGTTTTAGCAAATTGTGTGCTCGTTGTTTTTGTACTGAATAAATCTTATAGGATTTAGTAATGTTTTGCTTTGCCCAATTATATAGTTGTTTACCATTATTGTGCTCTCCGAAAAGGGTACTGCAAATTTTGGGTCAGATTTTAGTGGTAAAGTTGTAGTGGGTATTGAACATTGAAAAGAAGGTGATGAATTGAATATATAATAGTGATTCCAGTAACCAAGTGAAAATTTACGGTCAAAATTATTTACAGGTTCATGTGGTGGACTAAATTAATGACTTGCAATCTGTGGTTGAGTTGATTTAATTAATTCAGAACTAAGTGGATCAGAAGTGGAAGTGTCTGAAAAAAGACTAATATCTTGTGACGCGTCTTATTAGCGTTGGCAAAACTTATTATTTGAGTAACTAATTGTGGTGTGTTCAAATAATTAATCAACTCCGATTGTGGTGCTAGTGGTGGAACGAGTATAAGTTGTGTTTGGTTGTTGTAAAGTTGCATTTGCAATAAAGCCTGAGTACGGCAATAAAGTTTGTGTATTTAGTTGTTGTTGTTGTTGTTGTTGTGTTTGCGCTTGGTGTACTTGCGTTTGAATATGATAGGCGGGTACCCGAGTATTGTCTGTGGGACAAAGTGGGGGGTGTCCAGTAGAATGATGTCTATCTGAAGATTTGGCAGTAGTAACGACCGAGTAGGAATGTTTTTCGGTTTCTTGCGCTTGTGACTTTTTTAAAGAGTTTAAATGATGACTTTTTGGGGTTGGTTTATTTGGTTGAGTCACTGTATGAGTAACTTGGTTGCTTTGGGGCAGGGGAGCACTCGGGTTAGTGCTGGGTGTTGAATAGATGAAGCAATTGTGACGTTAATTGTTGTCACAGAGTAGGGCAGTGATCACAATAGAATATTTTACAATGATTGAAAATAGAACTACAATTAATTTTAAATGTAAAGTAGAAATACTAACTCAAATTGGTGCGAAAGTTGAATCTGGTGGGAGGACATTGTGATGATAGATGAGATTTTAAAAATCAGCCAAGAAAACTCTTAACAATTCTTCGACGTGTGGATCTACAGCGTTATAATGCAGGTTGCAGTTTTTCGAGTTGTTGATATTGTTCATCTTACTTAAGAAGTTCCTTAATTCATTTTATATCGTATCGTAAGAAGCTGGAATAGCGTCCAGATTTTTTGTATGAAATATATCAATGTAAAGAAGTTCTGAACTTTGCTTGTGTTGCTTGTGGTGAAAAGATTGGGAGAAAAAAGATAGCAGTATGTTCGTTATTAAATTCTCTCATCTGAAAAGCCTATCCACAAATGTGGTATATGTTATAGAAAAATCTTGAAAACGTATCTGTTTTGTTTTAAAACTTTGAATATATTTAAAAAAACAGTGTAAGGAGTCATACGATACAACAATTCAAGTCTATGTTGTGAAATTATTTGCATACCTTTCTCTTTTGTGTTGAAAACATGAACTTTCAATACTGTCAGACTGAAAGAAGTAATTTGAGATATAGTGTGTGCTTCTGTGAGTTTTATCAGCTTGTATTGTTGATTGGTCTGGGTTCAGTTGCGGTGGTGTGAGTGGCTGAAAACACTGGGCAGTGAGACAGACCTTTCAAGTTATTGAGAGAAAGCAGAGTGAAAGCGGAGAAATTTAGTACGTTTTTCCAAGTTACAAAGCAAAATTGAGAAAGGAGGCTTTCAAAAGCAAGATGTTGAGAGTTGATAAAGAGTTGAGAGAGGTATGAGTGAAAATTTTCAAGCAAATTTTGAATTAAGAAGAGAGAGCAAGAAAAACAACTCAGTTGTAAGCACGGTGGGCTGCGAAGTGTTTTTAGACGATGTGATTCAGTCTAACCACTACTTTTCTTCTTGATGAAAAAAACTTAAGAAGTTATATCTGTTTAAGGACATTAGATTGGGCAATTATTGCCTGACCGGTCTCTGGGTCGGCTTCTAACTTAACTTTTAGTTAATTTACTTTCTTTTATTGTCCTGCGGAATGGCCTGTAATTCCCTCTTTTCCAATTCCTGGTGGAGGGGTTTTTGTGATTTTGCTAGGGTAGCAGGTGAAAGGATAGTCCGCATTCTTTGTTAGCTTAGTCAATAAGCTTTGTTATTTTTCTCAGTGAAAATAATTGTGTTATAGGGAAGAGGTGTGAAAGAACTACCCGAGTTATCATCTTCATCCCCTTCGTGTGGGAGAACTGGGAAATTATATTTGTAATGGCTTTCTATTTAAGGTGTAATTAGAGCATATGCTAAATTTTGCTTGGCTAGTTAAAGTAAGAGAGGTAAACTTTTGTGTTATAATAGTGGTTTATATATATATATATGTATATATATGTATATGTATATATATATATATATATATATATATATATATACTTCGGATAGTCAATCTTCGGATTATCCGATACTTTAGTAACTGACAATGGATATATATATATATAATATATATATATATATATATATATATATATATATATATATATATATATATATCCATTGTCAGTCACTAAAGTATCAGATAATCCGAAGTTTGACTATCGAATAGCCTAATAATACATTTAATGCTTTTGTTGCATCATTTCAGGGGGAAGGGTGAAGAACAAACTAGTGTGTAAGTGCGTCTACTAAAACATAGACGTAGAAGTTTCCGTCTGAAGACGGAGAAATTGGACTTTTTGTGTTCATTGAAAAACGGTGTCGAAGTATGATGAAATTCCAAAAAATGAATTTTGTGGAGCAATGAGGTTCGGCCTTAAATTGCTCATTTGGCAATTCCAGCAAACTTGTGTATTTATTGCTATCCATGTTTTTTGTTTGGAAAAAAATAATTTTCCGTTATTGTCGAATGGTTTTTTTCACGACCGGAATGGCCTGAAGGAACGTGTGAGTGTGCAATATGAAATACTGTTAATAGAACTGAAAAAAGTAAACAGATGTTTGGCGATTGTGTCTCTTCGAGATAATTTTAAAAATGATTGATTTCGTTTACGCAAAAACTTGGAAATGTCTATAGTAGTGCAAAATTCCTTTATTTGTTCTGATTGTTAAACTAGGAGTAGTAAGACGATTTTTGAATTGTTTCCAAAGAAAGCTTTGTCAAAAAAAGGGTCTTTTATTGTGTTGCTTGTTAAATTTGCCAGTGACTTGTGTTTGTTCGTCATTAAAATAATTGTATAAATCTGGTGATTTAGGTAGGGAATCATCAATTTGCGAGATAGGAAAATTTTATGCTATCTATCAGATCAGCATAGTTTATTTTTGAGAGTAAAAGGCTCTGTTTTATTCATGTTTAGTGTAACATCTGAGTGTTGTATTTGAGGGTGGGTTTCGAGAGTTGGTGATTTTGTGTTAACTGTTGAATTTAATGGTGGTGCACTTGCTCTAACGGTTGTGCTTTTTTATAATCGTGGTATGAGACAGAATGATAGAGATTGTTTTCTAGTGGTACTTTGAAATAGTTACATTTTAATTTGGGATATACAGGAAGGTGTAGTGACTCTACAGCAGTGTCTGGAATTACTGTGTTAATAAATTCTTTTGACAGCGCATAGTGGCACTGTATTAGATGTGTTTGTTGGATATGAGTCATAAAGGTTTTCAATCAATCAGGGATTTTGACTGTCTGTAGACGATGTTCATACCGTGTTGTCGTCGCGAGTGAAAACCTTAATAGGCCTGGAAGTGAAAAGTTCTTTGCTTCTATGCAGACCATATCTAAGTTTGGAAATTTCATTATGATGATTTGAAACTCGTAAACTCTGTGATTTGGTTTCTTCTATTGCGAGAATAAAAAAGTATTGTTTGATGGTCAGTATCTAAAACATTATTGTGTTGTGACCCATGAAAAAGGCATAGGTATTTCGAAAGTGCAAAAGTTATTGCAGCACATTATCGGAAAATGGTTGAAAGTCTGAATTCTGTGGTAGAAAACAGACGAGAGTTCGCGAAAACAAGTTTGTTTTTCCAAATTGATTTTTCTGAAGAAGTGCTGCTCCGTTGCCATAGTTTCAGGCGTCACATAAAACATAAAAGTGTTTTTCTGAATTAGAAATTGCAAAACGTAATTTGCCGTCTTTGAATTCTTTCTTAACGCTGTCATAAGTTTGTTGTTTTTCTAGTGTTCATTTAAAATCTACTGTATCTCTAAGTTCGATAGAAGGGTCTCAGGATTACTTGTAACTTCTAAATACATTTTGAGTTAAATATTAAAAATCCAACAAAGTTTAGTACTTTTTTTAGGTGGTTGTTGCTTTCTAAAACTATCTTTTTTGGATTTAAGTGATTGTATATGTTTTTTTGGATTTGGTGTCCTAAAAATTTTACTGATTCTAAAGAAAACTTGTCTGCAGCGGCTTTGAGGTTTTCAGTTATGAGAATTTTATCAAATTTGTCTAAAGTTTTTATCTTTGTGTCTGTTGTGGTATTTTAAAGGAATACATCGTCAAGATACGTGATGACATTGTTTTGACGAATTAGTGGTTAACATATAATGGTCAAGAAAGATGGAAAAGCGGCTAGGTCGATAGAGAAACCATAAAACAATCGTTTAAAACAGTATTGCTGTCCCGCAATAAAATAATTTTTTGAGTCGTTGTGAGGGTTTACCTAATGGCATTTGGTTATATGCGCTGTTCATGCCAGCTATTAAAAAATGGGGTCCCTTTATCCGTGTGAGTATAATTTGTATTGGTTCTATCGGCCAAGTACATTTAGTTTCGTCAATCATTGTGTTTAGTTGACGGGCGTCTAAGACAATGTTCAGTGACTCTCTTTTTTTAAGTAGAGTTACTGCGTTAAAATTTTGTTGTCTCGGGTATGATAAACTCGTTCTACTTGGTCGTCTACAGCTATATTGGTGGTTCCATAGTACGGTTTGAAATTAGGAAATGAAGATATATTGAGGCTACTGTGTCGAGAACAGTCTCGATTTTCTCTAATACTGCTCCTTGAGCGGTAAGGAAATAGTAATTGTTTACCAGTCATATAATTTGATATGATTTAATTATTTGGGAAGATCTGTTTTCCGTTCATTGCCTGATTAAAAGTTTGCTTTTGAAAGTTAGGTTTGTCAAGTGGTTTTATGTACTTTGTATCGGGGCAGGTGGAAAGACTGTGTTTAAAGGAATAGTGATTTCACCAAAATTTTTGAATCATTTGAGTACTTGTGCTGTACAACGGTTATCCCATATGCAAAATCTTGTTCCGTAGTGCGTACATCATTTACTCTGAGATTATTTTATCCAAAGATATATTATTTAAAGATGATGAAAGAATGGACTTTGCGCTTATTTTATATTCAGCTATATGCATTCTGGTGATGTCTTTTTGATGTATTTTCTGTCCAACTGTCCGAGTGGATGCTGTGTTTCAAATGCTAGTGATTTCTGATGAGCAGTTTTTTAAGAGCTACTCTTGCTAGTTGTGGATCTAGTGCTTTGACAAGTGCATGATTCATTTATGCATTTCTCAAACATCGATCTTCATTTGTCCTCCTGAAGCACTTGTTATGCTTTCTAAAACTAGTCTCGCTTGTGTTTGCATTTCTTTGTTATCAAAGATGTTTTGAAATTCTTTGCAAAACGCTTGCCAGATCTGTTTAACTTCTAGCGATAAACTTGAATACCGTTGCTGTGCAGGGTCAATTGAAGCTGTTTGTATCATGGCGCTTCGTTGAAGAATTCATGCTTCAAGAAAAATTGAATCGACTTGTACGGGTCCTGCTGTCATTACCATGTTCGCTGTGATAGCGTTTAACTAATTTTAAAATCTTGTGTGGTGTATGTGGAGACAGTAACATCAGACGGATTCAGAGACTGTTGTATAGATATTGAACCGCTTAAATAGGGATATATCATTTCTGTTTCCTCTAACTACCGTCGAAGGTATTTGTGTAGACGCTGCTGTCAAATAGTTAGGGTTTGGAGCGTTTTTGTCTGTTGAGTATTTTGAGAATTAAATTGTCTGACAAAATTTAATAATTGTTGAGGGGTTCATCGTATAATTTGATTGTTTGTTGATGCTGGTTGAGTTGATGTATTTAAAATGACAGGTTCAGTGTTAAACGGTACTGAATTTTGCCTTATAAGCGTGAGATGTATTTATATATGGGATTAGCTCAAGAGTTATTCTTAGTTGATCCAAATTTTGTGTTAATTTGGTTGAATTCACAGATTGTCTGTTTCTATGGTTTTCAGAAAAATTTCTATATTATTGTTATCATTACCTACCTCGTTAACATTATTTTAGTTGTCATTATTTTGAAAATCATTCAGTGAAAGCGTGTGTTATGCAAAAAGTGTTCCATCATCTAGTAGTGTGGAATTATAGTCTGTTTCTGAGGTTTCGTTTAAATTAGAATCCTTTGATCGTGAATGGGCTAGAGTATCAATGTTTTCTATTGGTGATGCTTCTATGGATGTATTTATGTCTCCTGTAATGTTTGTGAATGTAAATGGTTGATTTCCTGAATTTTAATTTTTAATTTGAAAATTACTTTGTTTAATTGTAACTTCTTGTATAATTTCAGACGGTACTTCTGTGATGGTTACAAAATTTTCTGAAAACCAATTTGGGTCATAAAGGAAGTGTTTTGTTTCTGGAATTGATCCATTAATTGAGGGAGTTTCACTGCTATGAGTTTTATTGCTGAAAAAATGTGTCCTTCTTAACTTTTCAATAATTTGTGTATGAGCCAAGATAAATGTGTGAAGGCTTCCGGTAAATCTGCATCCCTTACGGAACTTATGTACGTCTTTATAAGATGATCAAAACCCTAAATATCTTGTCAAGCGATTGTGTGATAGTAACGCGGCGGTATTTAGTGTTGACGCTAGTTGTTTCTGAATTCCAAAAAATAAAGATTTTCTAAATGCACCAGCTCAAGAATTGTGCCTTTTTTGAGTTGAGTTCCGATAAATATGACAGGAAAGCTGTTCGTGAGACATGTGAAGCTCTATCTGGCAAACAGAAAAATAGCTGTTGCTCTACTGCAAAATAGTTGTATTTGATTAGTTTTGCTGTGTTTAAAAGTAGGTTTAGTTCATCTTGTTGTTTATAATGTGCGATTTTAAATGGTAGAATTTTATGCAGTAGACGTTTGTTCTGTTGTGCCAGAACAACTAATTGTAATTTGTCGGAATGTGTGTCCAATCTGGATGACGTTTGGCCAGTGTGACGGCTCGTTTTGTTAATAATAGTGTTGTTATGTAACTTATTAAATTATTTGTTGGCATTGTCTTTCCCGTTTTCTAAATTTTAAGTGTAAAAAAATAAGACTATATAAACTAGGTCTAAGTCTTTTTCTCAAAAAAGAATAGTGGGTTTCGTGTGAGTTCTTTTTACGGTTAGAGTTTGTTAATTCACTGGCCGAATCAGTTAAGGCAGACCCTTTGTGGGCTCCTTTTACAGCCTTAAGGTATAAAGAGCTAGGGCTACTTATTTCTGCGCGTGAATTAGGCTTACTTATATCTCTAAGAAAAACCGACTCTGTAAAGCACTGAAGATAAACTTATTTTAATACAGTGGTAATACAAGACAGCACCGGATTTGAGAGTATACACATGGTGTATCTAAACTAACAGACTGACTAGAGTTAGTGCAGCATGCGCTTTATATAAGAGAATAGTGTCTTCTCGGTCTCTGATTGGCTGGAGGTATACATCCAGTATTTCTACTGCTATAACACAGTTAGTTAGAAACTTTACAAAAGGTATCAATCAAATTTTTAGGGGTTCCAGGAACGCAACAATTTGATGGTCATTTAAATGCAGTTTAGTTCTGGAATCCATAGTCAGAGTTGAAGCCCTTTGGGAAATTTTGAGGGGTAAGAAAAAATTATCATTTTTTTACCTTCTGATCACAGTCAGAGTAATTTGGTCATCCTTGATACCCATTACAACAATAAGTTGTGTTTCACATTTTTGAAAAAAGTGAGCAAAATTGAAAATCAGAAACTTCATTCAACGAAAAATACCGAGCTTTTGTGTTTTGTCTTTGTTTTCATCTTCACAGTTTCTTAAGTGTCATTTTGAAGACAGGTTACAAGAGCCATTTGCCAAACAACATTGACGTCATTGTTGAAAAACATCAAATTCAAAATTGCTCTAGTTCAAAAATATAAGAAACCAAAATTCACAAACCTTTTCTAATGTACAGTTAAACAAACGTTTAAAAGTAAGATAAACTTAGATATAAACTTATGTGTTGTAAACACGGTCGGAATCACACTACTCTGTAATGAAAAATGAGCTGTCTTGAACGCACGCAAGCAAACTTTTGCGATGAGTACTTTTTGAACAACTAATAAAAGAGTAGAACAAAAGCAGTTATAAACAATAACCACAAATAACTTTTCTATTTTGCATCAAAATTTACCGAGTGAAATTTATTGGAAAATTGGAACCAGAACAACAGAATTGGGAAACGGAAAGAGTTCGGAAACGAGATGCCAGTTTTGATGCTGTTGCTGTTGGGGGTCATTATCCACGTTACAGGTTAGTTTGTGAAGAGCTCTAGCCAAGGTGATCCGGTTATCATGCCAGATCTAACAAGACTATTGCGAAATCAGACCGACTTTTTACATCTCTCGCGAAAACAGGCTATCATCTGGAAGTCTTTCAAAAGAAGTCTTGCTTGCAGATGGTTTTTGCAAGACCTCAAAAACAGACTGTTTGCTTTTGCACATCTTGTGTATCTTGCAAAAGAACAGAGAGTCGGCAAGATATGCGATAATTTGGTTGCAATAATAAGGTTTGTAGCGATAATAATACATGCAATAATAACCAAAAATTTTGATCAAAAGAAACGAGTTTGAGAACCAAAATCAATACTGAATATAAAATTATAATGCTTTAGTGTTCATTAATATACTTCGCTAAAGCACTCAGTGTTTGTTGCTTACTAAAACTTTATAAATCAAACATAGCTCTTTTCATAAATTAAAGCAATTTTTTAAGGGGCTCAGTTTCCTCAAAATCAAAGTAATAAATTAATTAAATGCTGCTGTTTTTTATCTATTAGTACTAATTTGAGCCACTTAGGCATTTAGCCTGTTACCCATAGTTAAATCTTACAATTAGGAGTTTTTTGAAGTAACAATATGAAGATTATTAAATACTTGGACAACAAATCCAATCACTGAAATCTCGTTGATTGGGTAGAAATTATATTAGGAAAGTTATAAGTACAGTTGAAAGTATCACTTCAGTTTTTTTTAATGTTTCCCAGATTCAGCCATTTCTGTTGTCATTTAATTTATCCCTAAGTACTCTTGAAATAACAATTAACTGGATTACAACGACTATGTTCATCAAAACAGCAGATCAACAATTTGAAAAAAAAATCTATTTTTATCAATCCATTTCATTTTTCACACATGAAAAGTTTTTTCTATTCTCTCCACTTTTGTCAGGTAAAACTCGTGATTAAATATGATATTTTTATTCCCTATTTAGACGAATTTGGGAAGTTTCACTTTACTATGGTGAGCGTAAATTTCTCGCTAGACATTCAAAAGTCCCACGACGCCCGGGCAACCAACATTACCGCAACCCACGAATTACAACTACTGAGAGAGACAAAGCGCATCTGTCGAAAGCAAAGGAAAATCCCTTTCCGATTAAGCGGCTCAACTGTCTGAAAATGAGAGACTATTTGTTTTAATGCATTCCTGAAAATTGTAGACATACCACCTAATACTGCTGCTGCCAATCTCACGAACGTAATATCTTGCTGAGAACATTTGGACTTTCGGACCTCAGCTGCATCAATTGCGTTACCTGACTTCTCAGCCGCTTGTTATAATGTTTGGCTGCAGAAAAGAGTTCGCAACATCAAGAGCAGCAGACCTGCTGGACGTCCATGAAGGCAGAAAAAGCCTTCCGGTCGGGAATTGCTATCAGCGATAATGTTTCGTTTTTCTACCACTCAAGATAAGTTAGCTGTTGAAGAACCTGTTTCGACCCGGTCAAAAATTTTGTCGTGTCTTGCAATGGCGTCTCTCTTTCCTTGACATACGATAGAACAGTCGCCAAAAACATCAAGAGAGTCCGAAGCACAATCAGGGCATTTCCTTTCAAATTTGTTATTTTTGATACCAAGTATGTCACTCCAAATTCATTAGGGCATAAACACAGACCTAGAGGAGGTATAGGAGCTGCAACTACCCATACGCTTGTGAAAGAGGCAGCGACTCAATTCTAGCCTTTTCCCTCACTGCAGTATGATCTTCCTTCAGGTACGAAAGTTTCTGGAGATCTACGCTCTCTTCGATTTTTTTGTTTAAATATAGTCAACGCAAAAGTATCAAAGCTTTCGTATAGTGCAGCAAAAGTAAGTTCCTCTATCGGAGACTGACCTGTGATTTATATAACAAATCATTTGACGCTAGAAGGGGTCCCGCGTACGCAGCATTCTTTTGACGTTGAGATGGTCTTAACCCTATACCTGATACATTAATTGGGAGGCGTGCCTGTTGCCAAGCGTGGTTGAAAATAACTGTTCAGACAATATGCTCCAAAGTCTCTCCTTGGAAGTTGTCAAAAAATTTCATGACCTCAATTAGTTCAATTGTTGGCGCATTAGTGTGAAGAGAACAGCAAGTTTTGGAGCCCCCAAAACACTGTCCAACAAAACCTAATGAGCATTGTAGATCGGTACCTAGTTTATCGAGTATTCCTGTTGTTTTTTGATTACTTATTCTCAAATATGTGGCAACGTATTTGCCATTCATTCGGAAGAAAATGAGTTCAACAATCCACACAATACAACACCCGTTAAGTGGGCCGTCGGATAATAGTAGCTGTTAATAACATTCGAATTAAAAGTAATATTATTGGAGATCATATTAAAAGATTATACTAGTTGTGAATAACTTTCAAAATATAAGTAATATAATTTTCATTGATGAACAATTTTGTTTAGTCTGATGTTGAATAATTTTATACTTTTTTATAGTTTTTTTTCATGGGGCATTCTGGCTTCCTTGCACAAGCTATGTACTATCTATATAACTAGCTTGCATCACTTACAAAATTTTACTGGAAAACGTAAATTATATTGCTGGATATCAAACTAACCCCAGCTCAATTTTCCGACTTTTCTTGATGATTGCTGATATTTGTTGCTAAAACTTATTATTTCGTCTTAAATCTTCTTCAAAGATGATGTTTGGTTTTGAAAATTCTATGTCTGACTCTGTCGTGGCTTAGCTTTCTGGAATATCTTGCCAAGATTTTTTTTCTTTGTACCCATGTTAAGATCTTGCAAAATCGTACAAATCTTAACGTTTTTCACCATTTGCAACGTCATGATCTTAGCAACATTTACCTGTTTCATATTTTTTCTTATCAAGATCTATTAACTTTCGTTTTGGCTTCGTTTCCATCCATAAATATGGCGTTAAGTTGTGTAGCTACTGTCTTTTAATGAAGAGTCAGAATCAAAAACCTCTATTGTAAGTGAGATGCTTCATGTTTCTGTTGAATTTCAGATGGGGCCAATCCAGTGAACCCGTTGACCCCTCCCTCCACAGTGTCAATTCCAGAAGATGAGACCAAGCCAGGAGTCTACACTGCCTTGTACACTGTGGCCGCATATAACCCAAATGGACTGGACCCACTCGAGTGCTCGTAAGAACTAAAGATATAGTATATTTTAAGATAATCAATATTAAATGAGTCGGTAAAAAATTAGCATAATTGAGTGAGAAGAATGCTTTTTTGTCTTTTTTATCGGTCTCATTTTTTGGCGATAGAGTTTTTAAATTTTTTTTTCACGGTTTTAACTGTTTAACAGCCGCCCCCTAGAGATAGTAACTCGGGTCGAGAAAAAAATTGGAAAAATATGTAAGATAAGCGGTGAAAAGTTAGTTTTTTCACCGCAATTTTTGTACATAATTTTGCGGTGAAATGCGGTGATTGTGGTGAAATTATGCAAGTTCACCGCTAGAATAAGCGGTGATCTTACAAAAATTCACCACAATTCACCGCTAAAATATATAGCGGTGAAATTACATACGCGTATCTTACATATTGCTCCTGCTGTTCTTAAAAAAAATTTTAACACTTTTCATCTCAGCGGTGAATTTATGTAACTTCACCACTAAGTTAAGCGGTGAATTTATATAATTTCACCGCATTCACTGCTGTTCTCACAATTCTCACAAATTTTTAACACTTTTTTCTAAGCGTGAATTTATGTAAGTTTGCCACTAATTTAAGCGGTGAATTTATGTAAGCATTCACCGCTTATCTTACAAAATAGGGACACTTTTTTTCAAAGCGGTGAAAATATGTAAGTTCACACTAAGTTAAGTGGTGAAATTATGTAAGTTCGCCATTAAGTTAAGCAGTGAATTTATGTAATTTCACCGCATTCACCGCTCATCTTACAAAATATGGACACTTTTTTTCAAAAGCGGTGAAATTATTTAAGTTCACATTAAGTTAAGTGGTGAATTTATGTAAGTTCACCACTAAGTTAAGCAGTGAATTTATGTAATTTCACCGCATTCACCGCTTATCTAACATAATTTGGACAATTTTTTTCAAAGTGGTGAATTTATGTAAGTTCACTACTAAGTTAAGCGGTGAATTTATGTAATTTCACGGCATTCACCGCTTATCTAACATAATTTGGACAATTTTTTTCAAAGTGGTGAATTTATGTAAGTTCACTACTAAGTTAAGCGGTGAATTTATGCAATTTCACCACAAAGTTAAGCGGTGAATTTATGTATTTTCACCGCATTCACTGCTGTTCTCACAAAAATTTAACTTTTTTCTAAGCGGTGAATTTATGTAAGTTCACCACTAAGTCAAGCTGCGAATTTATGTAATATCACCGCATTCACCGCTTATCTTACATAATTTGGACACTTTTTTTAAAGCGGTGATTTTATGTAATTTCACCGCTACCAGGCGATAAAGGTTTTTTTCACCGCATTCACCGCCTGATTTATGTAATTTCTCCGCATTCACCGCTTATCTTACAAAATTTTTCGCATTCACCGCTTATCTTACATAATTTTGTGTTGAATGGCGATGACACCTCGACCCGGGAAGGGCTATTATTGATTTCAATTCAATTTTCATGACTCAATTATGACTTTTGGTGACTGTTTAATACGACTCTAAGAGAAGAAACGACATTGCTTTTTCGGCACATTGCTTACTAAAGTTTATCGTGTTGACACAATTTAAGCCCCAATCGGATTGAAGCAGTGCCTTTCTCGGTAAAAACTTTGAGCTGATAAAACTTTTTCAAATCAGCGCATTTCTTCCAAAAGTTGTACAAAGTTCCTCTATCCACCGTTGTTGTTTGCAGGATAACATGCGTGCCAGCGTGTACATCTACACTTGACGTGGTGAATGGGGAGAATGGATGTATAATTGTGAGTCAAGATGAGATCAACTTCGACACTGCTTCCATCAGTTCTTGGAGTGTCACTGTCAAGTAAGAAACTTGAGCTGCGTCGGTACTTTAGAGGTGAAATGTCATACTGTTTGTGGTCTATAGCAGCATTCAGCGCATTCACCGCACTTAATTACATTTAGTTTATATTCACTTAATTAAATTGCTTTCACCGTGTTTGTAATTTAATTTTTTTTCGGAAATCTCATAGATTATGTTAAAAAGTTACCCTTCAGTTTTATTGATATTATTCAATTTCGCTATGAGCAGAACACTTTTTTGGCATTAAAACATCTACCATAACTCAGATCGTGGACTTGATATGAAATTATCACGAGCAAACAAAGCGTTACAATTATCCGATTAAGTCTTGCACTCTTGAATTCGCGCAGTGGAATAAGAATTTGTTGACATGTCGAAAATGAGAGGTTCGAACCCTGAGCACGGCAGTTTCTTTTTTTTGGGTTAAATTGGGTTAAATGGCATTGGGTAAATGGCAACCTGGTTAAAATTGCATTGAGTAGAATGGAGTTGGGTAAATTGTCACGTAACCGTACCAACTGAAACGTTTAAGGATAACTGATTTTACTAACAAAAATGGCTTTTAATTACCCTCAATAGACTACCCAAATTCCAATCGGATTTTCTTTCATGATACACGCGAGCAACAATGTTATTTCCCTTATATTATAATACAGTTACATTACAATTTACTCATTGCCATAATATCCAATTTAATCCCCTTCCGAAGTATTTGTTAAATAGTATCATTACCAATTAGTAGTTCGTATTACACACATCATCCCTTTGTGTATTCTCATGACCAGTTGTGATTTTTTCATATCAGGTCCCACAACCCGCTGAGTTAGCGCTGTGGCACGCACGCGAGGCATGGCCAAAATAACTAGTCTTACATTTAAAATTTGATAAATAAATTTAGTTAAAATATAAACTATTATCTCAATTTGACATTAACACACTGGCCCTAGGAATTTTGGCAAAAATATGTAAGATAATCGGTGACTAGCGTAGACAACTTAGATAAGTCAGTCCAATTTTTTTTACAAATTTTTGCTGTGAAAGCGCTCAAATTAGATAAAAATTTTAAGGCATTCAGCGCAAAAACTATGCAAGAAACATGCGTTGTTTCTGAGAACTTTTCAAAGCCAGTAACCACATTTTTCACAATATCTTGCATTTCTAAGCATAGGTTTTAAAATATTTTCTAAGCATTGATCTTACGTAATTTTTTGTCACTAAATTAGATATAACAAAAATTATTAAACAGAAATTTAGAGAGTCTACGCGGTTCTCTAGCATTCTTATAACGGTTAGACTTTGCTCTATGAAACTTGAACCACTGAAATTTTTAATGCTTGTTGCCTTTACTGCCACTGTTCCACGTTACCTAAGGTTTCCTAACACAAAATTCTCTATAAATCAGATTCCAATTTCACATTTCTTAGGGTTTCTAATTGTAAATCTTACATTTTCTTGGCGCTTCTAAGCTTAGAAATGACAAAATTTTGAGTTTTCAGTGGTAGATTTTACAGGAAATTGGCTTTTTTATGCGCAAACCTTACATAAAATATCTTTTTTTCCGTCATGCGCCTATACCCGAACGAAGGCATCGCAAAACGTAGCAATTTCCCGCAAGCTACGTTTTCTTTTCGTTGGTTCTCTATTTAAACAGGGTGGTATTAACCCTACCAAGATTGTTTTTTTGGATAAGTTGCTGAAAAATCCTTGACCGAGGACATCATCAAAATGTTGAAAATTACTTATGATTACCCAGTTTTTTTTCTTGGAAATTGCACCAACTTTTTTCATAATGAAAAGCTTTATATATATGGCGATCTACCTCACAAACTTCAACTGGAATTGAATAAAAAAATATACGATAAAAAAAAACATTTCAAAAATTTTGTTTCAAAAGTTGCAAAATTCCGTAGGAAAACTTTTTCGTTGACAATCTGAGACAACATTAATTTTTTATTGAATGAAAATATTTTTATACTGTAAATCTCCCCCTCTCCTCACCCAATGAGAGGAGATTTTAAAAAAAATTGCTTCAGTTGAAGGAAACTATGAAGAAAGCAATTGATGAAACTAAAGAACAAGCGGGGACGCTAAACTCAGATAGAGGACTACTAATATAATTTAGAAGCATGTCAGCAATGAACCAAGTAAAATATTTTTCTTATTATAAAAATTTTGTAATATCTACGTTTGGAAACGCCGAAATTGCGTACGATCTACTCTTGAAAAGGCAAAAATCTTCAAGATCAACGCTTAATTCAACGCAGAGCCTTTTTTCACCGCCTCAAGCGTAGATCTTACGTAAATTCAACGCATTCACTGTCAATCTTACATAATTCTGCGTTTTTAGCGCTGGTACTACGGACCGTTAATTCTAAAGAGTCCTTAATTTAGCACTTGGATAAATCAAGATCTGGGTATATTGGGTATATTTGTATTGGGTATTTTGTCCTGACAGCATTTACTCGACTGTTGTTTGTGCCAATTTGTATAGCAACGGATTGCAGTTTGTAATGTTATAGGATAGACGACAGTGGCTCCTCCGACACCTTGACCTTGGCGCCCTTTACAGTAGAGATTACAGGTGTGAATGATGAGAGACCGTACTTCACTGTAAATGAGAAGATACCAGTCATTCTGAATGATGGAGTGGCAGCTGGCGCCACAGTGTACCAGGTACTCACCACAGATGTCGCAGATCCAGACAATGATACAAGTGCACTTGTGTACTGGCTAGAAGGTAAGATAATAACCCAATTAATGAGGGCATTTAGATTTTATCAAAAAGGGAAGAAATGAATAAATAAATTTTGCCTAAATTACCAAAGAAAATGAAAAAAATATTCTTTTTGCTCAAATTATCGAAAATAAGAGCAACGGATACAAATGAGGTTTTTTTTCAAATTAAGCAAAAAAATGACGAAAACAATGATTTATTGCAAGAAAGCAACAAAGAAAGGACGACGAAAAGAGTTATCGCCAAACAGTTTTCTCATCCGAAAAAAAACAATCAAGAGTAAAAAGATTTTTTTTCATTAGAAAAATATCAATACTAGTCGAGGTGCGAATGCCGAAAATCTCCGGTTGAAGCGGAAAATTTTTGTCAGACTTACAATTTTCGGGGTAAATGTTGAAACTTGAGTGTAAAAAAAATTGGATTGTTTTTGATTATTAGTGACTTTGTTTTGATAAAGGAACACCGTTGATGTTTGTTGTTTAGGAGAGGACGCCAAGTTCTTCAAATTGAGCACAGATCAGGTCAATGTGGGCACTCCAGGGCCTACCATTCTAACAGCTGTCGAAATGGACTACGATGACGTAAGAACCCTACCTCCATAAAAACATCCAATTATTCTAACAAAAAATCATCTCTCACTTCGGTCACTGTACTCAGTTTTTTATGCTTTACATGTATGTAACCAAATCAAACTTCGATAGTTCTTCCTATCATTTCATTGATAAAAATTGAAGTCATTCTGATCGGAAAGATTGATAGTAACATTTTGAACGGAATTTTTTGCTGATCTTTATGTTAAATTTAAATTTTCCTTTGAAATCAGCCAATCATGGAGCCACATTAAACTTTTAACGTAATGATAAAAACGAAACTCAAACGGTATTTAGCCTCGGAAGATTTTGAAGCCTGATAGAAACATTAATAGGTTTGAAAATTTGATTCCCCCTAATACTCCAAAAATCCTGTCAAATTTCAGAAAATTCTGATTAGTTTTTTAATCGATATATAGTCATAAGTAATATTGTTAATCTTTCTCACAGTTCTATTCACATATTTCTAAGGAGAAATGAATTCTTTTTCTTTAATTTTCCCGATTCCTTTGTTTCCAGGTTGCAATGCGAAGTCTAGAGGTTTATTTGAGAGTGTCCGATAAGATAAACGACGAGAACTCACTCTCCTCTACCCAGTATCCCACTATGAGGGTTCCAGTCAATATCCAGAATCTCAATGACCTCCCCCTCATTTGCTACTCGTCAGTTGTAAGGTAAGTGCGGGTCGGGGCGAGGGGCAGACTAGTTTCACGTTATCGATTTTCTCGGCATGGGTAACATTTTGTTGTTTATTTGTTGTAGGTATATAGTGCGAGATGGGTGGAGTGGGTCTCTGGCGAGGGTAGAGTGTCTGGATCCAGACAGACTTTCTTTCCAGCCTGGATGTTCTCTCGTGGCACCCAACAGCGCATTTTCAGTCGTCAGTGCCACTGGTAACCTATCAACAAATGAACAAAAACAAAATAGCTCGTCCATATAAGACTGCCACATCTGTGAACTTTTCTTTCTTCAATACTCTTCTTCCACGGTCTAAAAATTCATATTTGTACCCCATTACGCTGCAATGGGTATATTTGCAGCGTATTTTATACAGCGTATGGAAATTCTAATCTATAATCTATTCTAATCTATTTGTTCTAGTAAATTTACTCAAATTTATCAATTAGCCAAATTGTTAAGTTATTACAAAAAAAGCCCTCGGCATTAATTATAAATTGCAAACTGGCTTTTGTCGATCATGTCTATTGAGAAATTTTTGGTTTCTAAATAGTTTATGTAATTAATAAAAAAACTAGATATGAATTGTAGGCAGTTGAATCTTTTGTCACTGTTGTCCACAAAAGCCTCAAAGTCTAGATTTTGCAACAAAATGCCTGTGTTATTCTCACCCAGACTGTTTCAGTACTGATACAGTAAAGATCTCAGACCGCTTTCAGGGATTTTTAACTGATTCATACTATGAGCAGGGCATTGTAATTTGAATTTGTGTTCAGGTTCAGCAGTGGCTGACTACATCGGCGCATGTGAAATAAGTTACACTTCGGTTGAAAGGGACGACGCTAACTGTGCAGGGACAGACTTCGCATTCTGTTTCACCCTTCAGGTCACAGACTGGGCTGATCCTGCTGGCACACAGAATACCCAACAAGTGGAAGTTGTGGTCGAGGTCAGTAAAATACCGCTGTTAAAGGAACTGTCACCTTATTTTCACTCATTTTTACAACATTGCGGCTCAAATAGTAAAAATTCCAAAAATAGTTTTAGTTGAAAGCTTGTTTTTTTGTGATTTTCGGAAAAAAATGTTTTTAAAAACCAATGAATTTTGAACTTTGTCACATTTATCTTACTTCTGTCAATATTTAGTGAGTGGTGTAAGTGTTTTGTTTTCAACTAATTGTTTGTTGGATTTGATACTACAAACTTTCGTTTAAATGAAATGCGATTTCTAGAAATCTGCCCGTATTCGAGGTTCGTTTTTTGTCTCCTTTACACAATATCACTGTAATCGGCAAATCTTTTTCACGTTGAAATAATATAAATGTGCAATTGAAGCTACTGAATGTTCTGGGTGATTTGCTTATAATTTTAACGGCTGCGAATGCATTTTCTTAATAAGTTGTTTGATTTTTTAAAATTTGAGCGTCAAATTGCTTCCTCAAGAGATATAAACGAAGAGGTACCAATTGTTCCCACAATTATAACTCAGAGGGAATGAATGATTTCAGTTGATGCCTACTTGTTTTAATCGCTTAGAAAAAAATGGCTTTCAAAACAGAAAATGATTTTTGAAGTTTGCCATCTGTGCTGTTTTTATCGAATCGTTAAAAACTCTCATTAAGACCAGGTGCCATGACTTTTTTGTGCAGCACAGCTTAATTTGTACTGTTAAGGTTTTATCTGATGCCATATTGATTTTGCTTTAGGGTTTTTTTTAAATATAGATATCGACTTTTGTGAAAAGTATTGTTTCTTGCTAGTCGAATTTTAAATTTGTCTGGTCTTATGTTCTCTTTAATTCCAGTTCTCTTCGGCCATCTAATGCGGCATTAAATGATTAATTTAGTGGTTTGTTGAACAATATGTGAATTTTTGAAAATTTTCTAACTCTTCATCATTAGGTAGAATTAAGTCAAAAATGTGTTTGGGCGAGGTCGGAACGTTATGTGCAAACGCACCTTACCTAGCATCCTTGTTTATTCTTCTAATCAGTAATGGTTCATGGGATTTAAAAAAACCGAATATGAAGAAAAAGTTCTATCTCGCGCACCAATAGGGAAAGGTTTGTATGATGGGTAAAAATATGAGAGCTTAATAATGATGAAGTTTGTGTCAGGTATTTTCCAGGGATTATATGATTAACCTTAAAGCGATAGCGGTAAAGTTTGAAAAGATGGAAACTGCCTAAATCACAAGGTAAACATAAAATAGGGTCATTTTTCTGTTTATAAGTCCACTTACCAACAAGGAGTCTCGTTAATGTGCGTTCGCATAAAATGTTTTGACCCCGCCCATCCACAATTTGGTTTATTTGTCTACCAAATGAGGATGGTATAGGAAACTTCTAAAAATTGAAGTATTTTTCGAAAATAACTAGTGTACGAATAAAAATTGCGTTCAACTCAGAATACTCCGTGGACTAAAGAATGCCGCTTTAGAATGTTACGTAGATCTGCCACTATTAGGAGTACGAGACAAGATGAACAACAAAATCAAATACTAACAACAAACATTAATAACATCCAAAACTCGATGTCTATAAGTAGAAAAAATTTTTAATAAATTATAAATAGCGGCCGAAAAAATATAAACTAATAAAAAATAACTAGTTCATTGTTCTTCACTAGAAAAGAATTGCAACCGGTACTTAATGAGTCGCGGTAAAAAGTTGTGAAAAAACAACAAAAGCGGCTAACATAAAAAAACTCATGTTTTTTGAAAGCATTGGTTCCAAAGTAATGAAAAGAATTAGATATGAATTGGTATGCTTTGAGTTTTGTGATACAATCAATTACAACTCTATATGATAAAACATTGAGACCTGTCATTGTTAAGATTTTTTCCTACAACTGCCAAAAAAACAACAAGTACAGAAAAAAAGAAAAACTCAAATCAATTTTACGGGAAAACCGTGTCGAAGCAGTTGAAATCATAATCTATTCCCTAAGAGTAACTAAGAAAGAACAATGAAAGAACTATGATCCCCTAAGCCACCAAAGTTATATAAGACCACTCATTTATCAGGTTAGATAACAAGTAGAAGGAAAAGAGCGAAGTTATAAATTACGTATTGTTTTTTTTCGAGAACAATTGACGAAAACGTCATGAAAATCAGAAGCTATAAATTGAAATAAACGATTGGGTTACTTTATTAGCCTTTAGGAAACCGTTTAGATTTTTTGGTGATCAGAATATGTCCTGTTACAAAAAAAACATCAGTTACAGAAAAAAACCGAAAAATCAAAAATTTTTAATAAAAATATGAGCTTTGAAGCATTTAAAACCGTATAGAATTCACTTAAATCTTTTGAAATATTAAATTTTGCCTTACTTTCATAACAGCAATGTGATTTGTGACTTGTAACTGATAAGACTAGGCAACAAATAGACGAAAGGATCAAAAAAAGCAGAGTTACAAAATATCTTTTTAAAAAACAATTACCTTTAAAGTGATTTAACCAATCGGCAAAAATATCAATTCATTAAACAAGAGAATTTTTCTTATCAGAAACTGTGATACATTAACAAAATTAACTTCAATTGCAGACAAATATCGAAAAAGAAAACAAATCGAAAAACTGGTGTCAAACCAGTTATAACTTTAATCAATTCGCTTGAAAAATTTAGATATAGTCAACTGCGCGTTTTTTTCAACAACAATACTGAGATATTTGACTTGTAGTTAAAAAACTAACTATTTAACGAAAATAGACAGAAAAGAACAGAAGTCAAAAAGTTAAAAAATTTTAATTTTTTTGAAAACAATATTAATGCAAATCTTGGAAACCATGAGCTATCAATTCAAATACTTAAACAGGTTCTTTTATTTTTTAAATGGAAGCCAAAGAGCCTTGTCCTCAACCAAAAATTGTTATACGTTTACAAAAACACTCAAACACAGAAACAAACTTAAAAGAATATTAATTATTTTTGGCAAAAAACTGGGGTCGAAGCCGTTAAAAAATAAGTTTTTAAAAACAACTTTAATCAAATTCATCTTCCTCTGATGCCAGAAAAGTGATATTTGTGTTGCATCTATTAACAGTGGTTAACAAAGAGACAAAAAAACAAAAACTTTCAAAAAAATTTTGTTTTTGAAAACAATTATTTTTAGTGTCAAGAAAATCTATCAGCTGCTCATTAAAATAAGTAAATGTTTTTATTATTCTCCAAGGAAGCTACTACTTCCTGGCAAAAAGCCGAATTTGTCATATGAAAAACCGTTTTCAAATCAAAACATAATTATTCCACTTTACACTAGATGTCTCCAATTGCGTGTTCGTACAATCTCCAAAGTGCGATGTGTAACCTGTGGTTGATGATACTAGGTAACAAATATGCAAAGACAACAGAAGTTGGAAATTTTTTGCAAAAGATCTCTTACATTTCTTGAAAAAGTTATAATTCTTGACATGAAAACCATCCGCTATCAATTAAAATGCTTAAATAGGCTCTTATATTCCTCCAAAACAAGAATCGACATCATTGAGACAATTTATTATACAGAAAGTGTCATATGAGAACAAGAAGTAAGGCAACAACAGACAAAAGTGAAGAAATTGTAATAAATTTTTCTAGAAAACGGTGTCAAAGCCGTTAAAAACACTCTATTCCTTGAAAAATTATATGTTTATTTGTGCCTTTTTTGATCAATTTTAAATTGAAAATTGTCTTATAAAGTATTTGATAAACTGACAAAACCAGAAAAAAAAGAATCTAAAGAACTTGCAAATGTCCATTAATCAGTTTTGTTTAAAACTAGAAGTTTTCGAGCCAGAAAACTTTTACTGAAAGCCTAAAACCGCCATAGAGATTAAAAATTCACTAAACTGAAAATGCTTTCTGTCTTTGTTAAAATTTTGCTTTAGCGTCACAAAAAAAACAATGGCAGAGCTCTATAATCGCCTTTTTATTTCAAACAAACAATTTTAAATTCAAAACGACAAACCATTTGAGTAAAAAGTTTAAAAATTTTAACTGGTAATTGTTCATGAAGCCAATTGGAGCTGTCAACAGTGAGCCTCGATATGAATTGTGTTGTTCTGTAATGAACATAAAAAGTTTGTAACTGTTTTTGAAAAAAAAGATAGCCACTGATTACAATCCGGATAAATTTTTGGATTTTAAAATTCCACAATCAGACCATAACTAGCCTTGCTAATACTCGTTGCACATTAAGAACATGAAATGGTTCCCAGTTTAATAGATCTAGACAATTGGACAAAAAAAGCTCACATATCAAAGAAAAATGGTGTTGTTTGTATAATTATTGAGATATATTAGCTAAAAACCGGCAATACTTCCAACCCAGAAAACTTTTAAAGGTAACGGAGAAATAAATTAGCCTTCTTTTGAGCTAAAGCAAATTATGTCAGCAATTTTTCGGTGTTCACTTCCCGCAAAAGTAAGCAAAATTGACTAAAAAAGCTTAATTTTTGCAATTTTCGATGAAAAATTAGGTTGATTGTTTAAAAAGATAGAAGAAGGTTAAGCCAAGATTTTGATGACATTTTTCATCGACACGCCTTTATCTTTCCAAAGGAAACCAACAACACTTCTTCAAAAACAATTTTACAATTTTAACATAATTTAGCAAAGCTGTCAAAAATATAGGCAAAAATGTCGGAAAGTGTGAATAAAAACGAAAATTCGTCTATTATCCACAAAATTTTAAAACTCGTTAACTTAACTCTTTAACAAAAAAGCGAAAAATAAAAAAAAATCTTTTAACTCCATATTCTGCGCTTGACGAGCTTTTCAATGATACCACGCACAATCCTGTACGATGAACATAGAGATCGTCGAAAATTGACAGACAAAAAATCATTTGAGTATATAGTTCGTCCCCCAATTAAAGTAGGTCGGAACAAAAAGGGAGATGAACACATTCTCTGGTGTTGACCTCGACTTCAGAAAAGACTTTAGAAATCTATAATCCAATATTGACTACAATTACAGGGTCCACCGAACTAAAGTCAAGATAAAAAGTCTATCTAAAGTCCAGCAGCAAAAACTGTGTCGAGCTAGAGTCGCTATTACCTCCAAAGCAGAGCTGAAGTCTTTGTCTTTTTTATGTATTACTTGAATCGAGCGTGTTTTTCATTTTCTGCCCTAGAAGTGTGCCACTTTTAGGGCAGAAAATGATCTTTTCGTAAGTCGAGACCTGAATCTGAGGTTCCATAAACCGATACGAAGGCTACATTTTAGGTTGAAGCCTATGACGATGGCGGAGTACATACATTGTCAGATGCGACTACAAGCTTCTCGGAATCGGATACTGTAGGAACAACATGCAAACAACTAAGATCAATTATGTCCTGGTCAGACACAGAAGAAGACTTCGACCACTTCTGGTCCTTCTCTCCCTCCGATGACCCGTTTGTTATCAATGCCCGCACTGGAGATTTGTGTCTGAACTCCCAAATTGACTACGAGCAGAATCAAGAGTATGTTCTGACTGTCAATGTTGTTCGCGATGCTCCTTCGAATGTGTTTCCAAATATTCCAGGGATAATCAGTTTCCTTTTCTCCACAAAAATTCACCTAATTTACGTGATATGTATATGTAGGAAAAACTCTTTTTTATGCTACATATTTAGTAAACAGTCCGCTAATTTTCTGAAAAGAATTGGAAAGAAAAAAAGACTTGAAAATAAATACTGTAGTTTGCAGCTGTCCTCGTCGTGTCTTCACAGAAACAATATTGAAATGCTTTTCCAATAATAATTTTTTCTGCAAATGAAATGATGTTCTTCGAAGAACACACATTTTTCCATTAGCAAGATCGTAAAATCTGCTCTTATAAATCTCGTAACACAATAGTTTTAATCAAAAAAAATTGTGACGTATTCCGCTAACTGCTCTACATATCCCGTTTTTTCATATCCCTTTAAGTTGATTTTATACTAGTAATACTAAATTGTTACCAATAAAATCAGAAAAGAAGCATTGCTTGGAAAAACACCTTTATTCGCCCAAGCATGTAATTGTTTTTCTGAAACTACTGAATTTCTGAAAATATATAATTGCATGAAAATTATACCAGTTGTGGTTAATTAAAAAGAAATAGTCCGAACACCACCTACATCGCGTAGTAGTAAAATGGATCTTCCTACTTTTGCATAAAAAAAATTCTCAAGTGAAAAATTGTACAACGCAGACCTCTGAGCTTACATGCTTACATTTTTATTATGAAATTCGAGTTTTTTTTATTGTTTGAAAACAACTTTCAGATTAAGCTTTAACATTAATTTTTCACAATTTAAAATTTTATAACTAACATTATAAACCTGTAACAATATATTACTTTTTCAAGTGAGAAAAAGCGAAGGCAAATCCAAAGTCTAGCCGTTTCCGGCCACAGAGAAAACGAATAATATCTTTCTGAAAATAGAAAAATCTGATAAGTAAATGTTATCAATTTTCTCTTTATTTTCGAAAGACCGTTGACCACAAATTAGACTCCGAGTAATATTAATCGAAAAAAGTCACAATTGAAACGGATTTTGCCATTAGTTTTGGCAGATTACATAAACACTTGTCAATGATACTTGAACAACTAAAACAAATAAAAAAGCTGACGTCTTTTGCAGCAATGATATCTAAAATCAATTTCAATTAGTGAAAGAAATCTAGCATAAAAACTCTTGTTTCAGATTAATCTGCAAGACATTAGAAACTTGATCCGCGTCATTTTTTTACCAGGGTTGAGTTGGCTTCCAAAATCTAAAAACTAAGCTTGAAATTTTCCTCACAACTTCTGCTCAGAACAACAAAAATTATGGCTCTTTTTAATTTTTCAACTCAACATAATCTTCATTATACACCAAAGATAGGCTATATTGAGAAGATGTTAATGAATTAGTGAACGTTGTTTGCCTACTCTATATTGTGAACGTAGAAACGTTTCTAATTGCGGACGCAAAAAAGTACATCAACAATAGATTTGGTTTAAGGGGATAAAAATCCACAGTTTTGTGACCAGAAAAAACAAAAGCTCCCTACCGTTCATTTTAGAAATAAATCCATATTTTTTCATTTCCTGTTAAAATGATTTTATAATAGTAAAACTTAATTGTTACCAAAAAAAATCACAAAAGAAGCATTGCTCGGAAAAACACCTTTATTCGCCCAAGCGTGTAATTTTTTTTCTGAAACAAGTGAATTTCTGAAAAAATTTGACTGCGAGAAAATTATACCAGTTGTGGTTATAATTTAAAAAAATAGTTTGAACACCACCTACATCAATCGGCAGTGAAATGGATCTCCCTACTCTTGGATAAACAAAATTCTCAAGTGAAAATTTGTTCAACGCAGCCCTCTGATCTTAAAATTTTTTAAATGAAACTCTAGATTTTTTTGATTAATTGAAAATAACTTTTATAGTAGGCTTTAACTTTCATTTTTCAATGGTTAAAATTTTTTGAATAAAGTTCTAAACCTGTAACAATATATTAATTCTTCACGTGAGATTTTGAATGTTGAGTTTTGCTCTGTTTTCTTTAAAGCTGTTTTCAAGAATCAAGCAATTCGAGAAATTCTGAGAGATTTTTTATTATTTTCTAATGAAAAATCACCCTATTAGGACTTCTAAAACAAATACATTGGATAAAATACATAGGTGGTTTTTTAGTAATGGAATCAATTCTGTTGGACTCCAAGTTTGATGAAATAATGCTGAGTTACCATATATAGATTTTATTTCGCCTTACTGTGTTGTTGCTATTTCTTGGTGTTCATATGTATAATAAGAGGCAATTTCGGTAGAATAATAGGAGGCATCAGTTATAAGTCTAACACGGCAAAAATTCGAGTGAAGTACTTCTGTTGAACTATAAGTAAAACTATTAAAATTATCAAAATGTTCAATAAAAATTTTTCAAATTAAAAAGAACAGTAAACAAGGCATCAGACAGTCAATGCATAAATCAAAATTATTAGAATTTTATAAACTTTTGGTCAAAATTTTCAACTAGGATTGATGTAAACAGTTCACCCACTCTTTAATTATAATTGAACACTATGCCCAAATCTGTCATTAAATATATTTTTCTGGATACGATTTTTTTAAGTTTAATTTTCCATAAAATTAAACTAAAAACTTTCTTTTGTTTAATGCTTTACTAGTCATGAACCGCCATAAATTAAGTGTGTCATAGTAACTTTTCGAAAAAATAGTTTCACGTGTTATCCGAAACTGTCTAAAACCACAACTTTATCCAACTTCACTCTTTTTCTAATAGTTTTTAAAAATGGAGAAAATGAATCATTCCATTACATCAGATGGACAAACTGCAATTTTAACGATCACGATTGACGATGTGAACGACGAACGACCCAAAATAAACGGCCTTGTCAGCTTCCTCCAGATCAGAGCGGGTCAGCCTACTGGCAACATTTTGTCCTTCACAGTGACAGATCCAGACACGGCGGGAACTTTGGCTACTACAATGACTGCACAAGCTCCTAATGATGGTTTGTTCAGTATGGCTGCATGTTCGACCAGTTGCACTTTGGCTCTTGCGACCAGTCCTAATCCAGACACGATGAATGCAGATTCGTACAAGGTAAACAGTTTACAGGAAAAACTACAGTCCATAATTGTTATTCTAGAACATTATACGATCCAGCGTTCATTACGACATTTAAATAGTACCCGGGTCGAGGTTTGGCGGTGAATTTTTGTAAGAAATGCGGTGAAATATTTCTTTTTCACCGCATTCACCGCAATCACCGCATTTCTTTCAAAAATTCACCTAAAAAGTCGACCCGGGTATTGCGCTCATTTGTGGAATTTGGCGACACAGACGTTTTATAATTATCAATTAGCATAAACTGCCTTTAGTATAAGGTCAATTTTTCATATTATTAAGATTCGTTTTTTGGAGTTAAAGAAGTAAAATGGACCAAATTGTCCAGTTCATTTGGTCGACGCCCTGGCTCATATTGAACGAGATTAGATATTTGTTTTATATTCTAAAAAATTGTGAATTTAGAATTTGGTTACCTCTGATACAAAATTGACATAGGTAGCTTAGGGGTCAAAATTAATTTTTAAAAAACTGATTGCGTCATTAAATTTTCTGATGTCACATCAGGTGTTACTAAAAGCTAGAGTTGTGAGTTTTAGTATCTGTTTCTCTCCCAACTTTATTAGGTGAGAACAACATTTTAAACTGTGGAAGTAAACTCTTGCTAAAATACAGGGCTTGACTAGACTTAAAAACCTCTCTTTATCATGCAAGACTATATGGTTGTATTCTGAGATCTTACAATGTCCGAATTTCTCGATAATTTTTTAATCGATAGGGCATTTTCAAGTGTCAAGTAGTCATGTTTGCGTTTACAGATAACGATCCAGGCGACAGATGGTGTTAACACAGTCACCAGCTATGTCTGGGCTGACATTTTGTCCTCTAATGACATCACTCCTGTTCTGGCTGCTACGCCTGCTGCTCCCACGGTTAGTAATGACACGGGATGACAACAAAACTTTAACCGTAAATGATTCATATTATAAAGCATCGACGTTAAAAATTCAAGAAGTCATACAAAATTGTTAGGATTACAACATCTATGATTACATTTTTTTCCTAAATTAACAAACTTTTGCAGGTTTTGCTTACATTATAAGGAATATCTTGACCTGCATTGTTTGCATCGACTCATGGGTTGACTAAATTTTTGTGCCCAAACAATTTTAATATATATAGGTAGTTTTCATTGTTCCGACCCCTCTTGAGGGGGGAGGAACTATATACTCACAGGGTTTTTTTTGTTCAGTCAATTTTCGCCGATCGATATATTCATCGCAGAGAGTTGAGACTGGTATCACTAGAAAGCTCGTCCAGCGTAGAACATGGAATTAAAAAGATTTTTTCAATTTCTAATTTCTACAGGGAGTTATCGAGGTTTAAACTTCTGAGAAAAGCAGAGTAAATTCACGTTGTTTTTATTCACATTTTCCAAAATTTTTGCCTAAATTTTCGTCAATTTTGCTAAAATTTGTTGAAATTTTTAAGAATAGTGTCGTTGTTTTTATTTTTAAAGACAAACAAGCCTTGTTGATAATTCTGATTTAATTTTTTTGGTCAAAAAATCTGGATAAATATTGCAAAATTCAGCCTTTTTCATCAAAAACAGCACGAAATAAGCTACTTTAGTCCACTTTGATTAAATTTGTCGGCACTACACCCCCAAACAACACTAATAAAATCTTTGTAGACTCAGAAGGGGTTATTCCTACTTCAACTTCCGCTGACAGTGCTCTGTAATTAAAACTTTGTCGTTTTAAGCTAGCTTTACTCGTTTATTATCAAAAATGCAGAATTTTTTTTGAGTTTTCAACCAACAAATTATCTATTTCTACAATATTCGAAAAATCAATAGTTCCTAACAGACAATAAGCATTAAGAGGGCTAGTTTTAAGTCCATCGTGGACTTTTACAATCCAAAAAGAATTCGTATTGCAATCAGTCGACTTTTTTTTGAAAAAATACCTATTTTTATTAATAAAGAACAGAATATATCAAATGAAAGCGCAGGAGTGACCGGTTCAGTTGGCTTCCTAAGCAACTCCAAGCTATTGCCTTTAGTTTTTACTTGGAAGTTTATGGTCGTTTCGACTTTTAAAAAAATTTCGACTTTTTAAAATTGATTTTTAAATAAATAAAGGCTTAATGAACATTTCCTCCATATTTTTTCTTAATTTGGTCAACTTGCAGTTTAGTGTCAGAAAAGAAAGAATGCTTCTTCATTCTATTGGTTTGAAATTTGGTCTCGATTGCGTTTTTAAGCCTGAAGTTATTGTTTTCTGGCTCTAATACTACTAGATTTCAGATTTTTTTGTTTTTAGAAATTTGCCAGTTTTTCACGTTTTCTAGTCACATTATCACATTACTGAAAGTTCCCATATCACATAATTAGCGTTCAAAATGAAACACAGTTGAACATATTAAAATCCTTAAAAATATAGATTATCGTTTTAACGGCCTCGACAATTCTTTCTTCAAGAAATTAATTGAATTTTTTAAATTTGTCTATAACTGCCATTTTTACTTTGTCAATTCAGTTGTATGAAATTTACTGTATAGTTATAGGTTTTACTGGCTTGTCATGGAAGATTAGATGAGCCAATATTCTGATATTAGTAGATAGCTGATGACTTTCATGACTTTGAAAACAATCGTTTTCCAAAACTAAAAAAAAAAAACTTTTTATCTTCGCAAGTTTGTTGTCCTTATTTTTCTTTTTGGTACCTAATGTCGTTAGTTACAGGTCAAAAATGTCATTATGGGTGTCAGGGGAAGGTGTCAAAAGGGATTGAGTCCCATAATCTTTTTTAAAAGAATGCGTTATGACCTTACTGTCTTCGACACCGGTTTTTTCACAAAGAAAAGTAAATTAATTTGATTTTTGTCATGTTTGACGTTCTTTTTGTAGACGCAAGAATTATTCTGGATAATTGCAGGTCTCCAAGAATTGTTTTGGACGAATAATTGACCCTATTTAAATTTTTGATTTTGTAATTAATTTTTTTCATGACTTTGGATATAATTTTGTTTCGAAAAAAAAATCAAAATTATTACATATTTTTGCCCGTTTCTCTTTTTTGTCTACTGGTCACCTAGTCTCACTAATAAATGGCCTAATACTACTTTGTCGTTGTTTGAAGAAGGCGCAAACGAATATATTTCGAGGGCCGAAATATGGCTTGACGGTTTTGATAGCGTTTTCTGGCAAGTTTTAATTGAATTTTTGTTTGTTGTTTTTTTTTGTTGTTCTTTTTAGCCACTTAAAGAAAAGAATAAAGACAGGTCCTAATGCCCTTCTATCGAGGCATTTGTAATAGTATATCTTTCTGATATTTTTCTTGATATCTAATAGTTTTAATTACTTTGAAGTTTTGAAATTTTTAGTTTTACTGTTTTTGTTCTTTTCTGTCTAATTGTTACCAAACCTTTTTATGGACTGGTCCATATCTTTTCTGCTGATTTGTAAGTTATTTTGTTTAGGTTTAGGTTCATCTGACTTTGTTATTGGTATGTTGACTTAAATGGTATGTTGATTTAAAAAACAAAATGTTATTAAATTTTGTTTTTTAAAACGGACAAAAAGTTTTTGATGTAATTAATGTTTGTTGTTGTTTTTGTTGTTTGATTTTGCTGTTCGTCTTGACTCGCTTTCTTAACATTGGCATATCACAGCAATTTAATGCTTCAATTTTTACTGCACTGAGTTATTTGTTTTGGACGCTATCTTATCATTCATACAAAATTTTTTTGAAAAATACTTGGGCTTTTATGGGTTTTTTGGTATTCCCAAAAAATAATTTTTGGATTCCCTATCTGTTCCTTATTTGGTAGAAAATTATGCCAAGATTTCTGGATGGGCGGGGTCGGAACCTTATGTGCCATCGCACATTGCTGAGCCGCCTTGTTTTCATATATTGACAGTGAATCAGTTGTGTTTTTTTTCCATTTAATTATCAAGCTTTTGAGTTTTTAGAGCAAAAGTCTCAGTTAATGGTAAGTAGGACTCCAATTTTGTAATACACATTAAAAAAATAATTGGTGAGAAAAAGAGATAAAATTGATTTGAAAGTTTTAAAAAAAGGTAAAGTAAAAAATCCGCTACAAATCAACCAAATGTGATATCTGTTACCAAATTAGCTGCTTGTGTTATTAAAAAAGTCTCTTTACCCTTTGTGTGATGACGATTCAAGATGAATTTTTTTCTCTTCTCCTTTAAATTTTTCAATCAGACTTCTCTTTGCTTAAAGAAAATCATTTAATTCGGCCTCACATTTAAGATGAAATTTTAATAAAATTGTGCTTTTTGTACTCGACACGTTACAATAAAAGAAACTAAATCGGATTTTATGGGACAGATTTAGGATAAGTTTCTGCCTTAACTGAATTTGCTTTATAATTAGGATGAGGTATAAATTAGCAATTTGAACATCAGCATTAATTGCCCTCAACTTAGATTATCTATTCCATTTTCCTTGCTTAAAAGTGGGGAAAACTGATAAACATTCTGCTTCACATTCACCCATCGAGAATAGAGCCTACAATTTGTTTAAAACTCGCCGAATGATAGGCACGATTTAAATTTTCTTTAAAAAATTCACGAAACGAAACGATTGGGTAATTTTGAAAGTGAAGAAAAAGTTTTAAATTGATGATTTTTAAAGGTGACAGTAGTATCTCTTCTTCTATTCTTTTCAATCTGTTTTTGCAGTTGAACCCCAGTCATCCTTATGCTCTTTTATTCTTGTGTTCTTGGATGTGCGTTTTGACCGAAACACCATAATCATTTGTCTGCGAATTTTTCAGTTTCAGCAAATTGTGATATTTATTTCGTTTTAAATTAGTTTCAACAATTTTTGTTGCTTTTTGGCATCATTTGTCTTTTCCACTCAAATTGTTTCTTGAGCCCCTCAGCACACTACTTCTGGTCTTCAAAAACGACAAACGGTCAAAAAATGACGCTAAGACACAATTCAATTTTTGAGAACATGAACCCGATGATTCCACCATGAAAACAGAATTTAGAACAAGAATTCTTTAATTCGAATCATAAACCCGGGTCTACTTTTCATGAACTTCGGGTGTAGTTAAACGTTTCAGATTCAAAAAAGGTCAGACCAGTATTGCGGCTTTTTTGAAATTTTGGAGGTTCTGGAGTCAACTTAGAAAATTTTAATCTAAGCAACCATTATCATGACCCGAAATGGATTTTTTGTTCGGAAACAAACGTTTTCGAGGACGGGGACCAATTTCTCTGCGAAACCGTTAATTTAAGGTCAAGAAGTCGAGCCCCCTTAAATGAGGTTCTGTGACGTCATATTATATAAGGCTCATATTTCAGGAACCAAACTCTAGTTCTCAAGATTATACAAGTTCAACTTGCAAAATTTGCAGAACTGTTATTGTTTTCATTGGATGAGAATATATCTCCATCAGCTATATAAATACATTTATTTATAACTATGATTTATTGTTAAAGTTCAAATGCTATGACACAATGGTTAAGATGAATTGATCAAACGATCAAAAATATAATTAAAAATATTGATTTTTCAACAAATCTTTTTTAAATTTTTATTAGAGCGGTCGATTCTTCAAAATAACGGTCGTACACAACTCAAGCCTCAGACACGATACTGCTCTGAATTTTTTGCAATCAGATAGATCACAATAGTTAACGTTAAAAAAGTTTCATGTTGAGTTGGTTAAGGGAAAATTTTGCGGTTTAGAAGACAATACTCATCACAAAAAATCTGATTGGGGTAAAAAAAGATAAGGTTGACTTGAAACTACAAAATATGATTCCCTGAATGTCAACCAATTGTGAGTTCTTTTTTATCAGAACTGGCGCATCTTGGGATTCAAATTGCTGTCCGTGTTTTAAAAAAGAAATCCATTTTAACCTCACTTTCGATACATGTCTACTTTTCATTTTTCAAAAAGATTTAAATAGTTATGCATCACATTTAGGATAAAACTTAACTAAAGTTGTTTTTTGTCATTGACTCGATACAAAAAACAAGTTGAATTAAATTTATCATAGCAGATTTAAAGTAATTCTTTTTACCTTAACTCATTATACGACAAAAAGTTAAGGCATCATTTATCTTCATCGTACATCAGAATGAGTTGCCCTCAACATAAGTAAAGCGAAATTGCATTAGTTGTTTGTCACCTCAATTTGTGTTTCCTGCTGAAGAGTGTGAACAGATGATAAACAAAATTCTGCTTCAAATTCACCTATTGAGAGCAGAGTTTACATTTTATTTAAATTTTTCCCAATGAGAGGTACGATTGAAAAATTGTATAAAAAACTGTCTTGTGAGTGAGAAATTTCAAACACGATGAAAATTCACCCAATGAAAAAGATTTCTCTTCTTCTCTTATTTTGCTCATTTTTCTGCGTTTGTACGGCCCCCATCTTTATGCAGTTTCCTTCTGGTGATCTTGTGAGTATGTTTTGTCCGATAATCTTTCTTTACTTTTTTGCAAATGCTTCATTCTCCGCATATTTCGCTTATGTTTTGTTTCAAACATTTATCAGAATTTTTTGCTGGATTTTGATGTCAAGTTTTTTTCAATGCAAGGTGTTTTTGTAGTCCATCAGCAAATTTCCTTTTTTCTTCAAAAAAAGTGTCTCATGAAGGCACCAAGACAAAATTCGAGAAATATTTCGAACGATTTCAAAGAACATGAACCCAGTAGTTCTAACAAAAAAACCGGATTTTAGAACAAGAATTCGTTAGTTTGCTTCATAAAAACTATTTTTAGAACAAAAATTCGATAGTTCTAATCATAAAACCGGATTCTAGACATTAACCAGGTAACTCGACTGATAAAAACGGATTTCAGAACAACTATACGGTAGTTCTAGCCGTAAAACCAGATTTTAGAACAAAAATCCGGTAATTGTATTCATAAAACCATTCGATCATGAACCCGGTAGTTCCAGTCATTAATAAAATTTTAGAACCGGATCCCTGTAGTTCGAATATTAAACCAGGATTTTCCGTTCATGAAAGTGTGACTACGCGTTTAAGTAAATTTGAAATGCCCTTACCTGAGTAACGGCATCTGTTCAGCTAATTTGCAATAAGTTTGAAGATCAATTGCGTAATTAGTTTGTTGAGCACTAATGACTTACTTGGTTCTCTGAATGCATTTTGACACAACTGTAACGGTCAAATAATGTGAGTCTGACACGTTTCCGGTCAATTAACGTCTTATAAGTGAGGCTGACAAAGCAAACATCACAATTGAAAAACAGCAATCAGTTTTTTTTTAAAAAAATGTTTTCTCTCTCACGAAAACTATTGTTTTTATATAAACCATACTTTTATCCCGTACTTTTATTTCATAAATTCAGTATCATTTTTTGCTAACCGACGAGTTTGGTTTTCTTTCGCTTGGTTAGAAAACAATGAACTGCTGGTTAATTTAGAAGCATAGTGGGATTGGAAAAAAAGGACCTGGGTAACCTTCTGTGGACTAAAATTTGTTATCAAATGACAACCAATGGGAAGATAGAAAACTGGTAATATTGGCCGCGGAATTGTTTTGAGTGGAATGACTTAAAACGCATGTCGCAGAAACAGTTTAAATAAAATGTCGGTGGATAATTGAAAAAAAAAAGTTGTTTCCTGTTTCGTTCGACATTTTGCCTGATTCTTTCGTTGTTTTATTTGGGTCTCTTATTTGACATTGCTGACATAAAAGACTCTCTTTTGCTTATACTTGCCGCCGTGTTGATAATACACCTTACTATATAGACTAACCCAGTTGTTTGTTTCAATACTTTGAGAATAAGATCACAACGGAATCCAAGTTTCTTTAATTATATTCTTAAGAAACTAAAGCTAAAAGAATACTCTTTGATAGATCTTTTTTTTCTTTAACATCAGTATATCATGATAACGAGTGAGCACAATTTTTCCTGTTTACATTTGAAAGCATTTATCTATATAATTAAAAATGGCACTTACTGATATGTTTTATTGAAATATACGCAAAATAGAATCAGCTATTGTCTCAATTACAATATGATTCTCATTTTTCAAGTTTTAAGAGAAAAGACATTTTTTAAAAAAATGGCTAGTTTTGGAATAAATCTATTACCATTTTTTACTGTTGATTTAGAAATCTGGTAGCCATGGCTTCTTAGCAATTATGCAGCAGAGGTCACATTACGGGGCCATGTCCGAAAAGGCAAATTTCAATAATTTTTCCGTTCCATGGTAACATTTTGAGCATTTAGTTAGACTAAACCATCATCAACCGAACTATTAGTAATTACTCGAGATTAATTTCAGACACTTCTATGAAATTAAAATTGAACAGTGCTAGGGGTACTTTTGAAACCATTAATAGTCTTTTTAATCCACAATTGGTATAGAGATGGCTTTTCTGAAGTTAATCATCAATTAGGCCACCTTTCATTTCGATAATTATATACTGCATCCGTGGGAAAGGGGTAATTTTAACAAATTTGAACTAAATTAGCCTGCTGTCAATCGTTTCTCCACATGCTTACAACTCTAATCTTAAAAGATGGGTCGTGAAAAGTCCAACAAAATCGAGAATCTGCACTCTATTTTTCGGACACTGAAAACGTAATGCAATTTCAGATTTCAATGTCTTACAGCTTGGAATTCATTTTGGAAGGAAAAGACCATTAGGATACGCTCATGAATCAAGGGCTTGAGTGTATTCAGATACTCTTTAGGTAACCTCATGGACAATTTCTGTTAGAATATCGATCAAATTATAGTCCTGAACTTAGTGAGAACTAGAAAGAAAGTTCAACTTACCAGATTACAAAGACAAGAGCAAATTGATTTTGATCACAGAGTTTATATAAATGAATGGTCAAGAAATAGTGCTTAGAATCGGGATTCGGTTCAAATTTGTGAATCTAGATAACTAATATTAGAGTGAGATTATTTGATGTAAAATCTTCCCAGCATGTATTGAATGATTAAGATATCACCGGAAATGTGAACGAATTCTTAGAAAAGTGTAAATGCATACCATCTATGGTACCCCCTGCGACTGATTTCTGGGAAATTTGCAGAAGCAAACCATATTGGGTAACTCTTGTAACTCCAGTGTAAATCATGGTGCTAAGATTAATTTTGTATCTTGAGTTTAACGCACTGATAATGGGTATATATACAGCTGATTTTTGAGCCTTTTGCAATCCCCAAAATCAAATCACCATCTTGATCTAATAACCAGATCTCTCCTGTAAATCTCCAAATCCTACTGTAAAATATCATTGTTGTTATTCTCTCATTTTGAGAAATTAATTTTTCTGCTTAGTTAAAAACGCATTTTATTCCGCTTGCGAAAACCCATAACCCAACAGGTTATGGGCCCAGCACTTTTCTAAGTCAAAAAACTTCTTTCTAAAACAATATAATATGTCGCTGACAGTCATAATCTTTTTATGCTTAGTACCTTTTCTTTTCACAACTTTTTTTCCTGCTCAAACTACGATGGATCAACAGACAGTGAATCTGCTGACCTACACAGGAAAGACACAAGACGTTCCAATCTGGAGCACAAGATATATGGCAATGATGCAGTTGAAGAGACTCTACAAATCACTACTTGGGACAGAGGAGCAACCCAAAGAGCTTACACCACTAGCCAATGGGGCGAGCAATGAAGAAAACAAGAACCACCAGGTGCTGAAGCATGCATATGAGAAGGAATTTGCAGACATCATTGAAAGACAGAACAATATGTGGTGCCATCTGGCACTGACTCTAGATGCAGCAACCCTCATGCTGATCAGACATGATTGTGTGGGAGATGACGGCATCGGAGTTGGAGCACAGGCCGGGAGGCTTTTGCAAGAGAGATTTCAGAGTGTTGAGACGCCGACAATGGGGACTTTGGTGTCAGAGCTTGTTCGACTGCAGCTTGAGGATGCTGAGGATTTGGATAGCTTCTTCATCAGAGGACAGGAGTTGCTCACAAGGCTACAAGAAGCAGGGGAAGCAGTCTCAAAGACCTCCTTCAACGCCTTGGTCTTCAATGGTCTGCCAATGAGGTATGAAATTTTGTTATTCAGGAAAACTTTAACCTGGCAACGAACTTCACAAAGTTGAGAAAAAGACTGCAGAACTTCCATGAGAGCACAGCACAGAGACATAAGGGAAAAAGTGACTCAGTGGCACTGGCAGTGAAGCGTGACTTCAAGAAGGGACCCATGAAAAGAAACTGCTTTGTGTGTGGGATCCCTGGAAACTTTGCCAAGGACTGCAGGAGGAAGGAGACACCACAATGCAACAGGTGTGATGAGAGAGGTCAACTAGACAGGGCATGCAGGAGACAAAGAGAAGGATGCAAACATGAGTCAGTCGCAATGGGTCCAACAATGGCTACACCAGAAAAAAACCGGGCAGCTCTCATCCAGTGGAAGACAGCAGGCTTGCTGGTGGACAGTGGTTATACAGATCACATATTGACAAACATCGATGTGTTTCGGGACTTTGTGCCCATTCAATCAGTGGTCCGAAATCCCAACGGAGAGGCTTCCAGAGTGGTGGGCAGAGGCTGTATGAAGATGCTTGCTCATTGACTCGGGTCTTCCCAAGATGATGTGACAGCAGCAATCCTCCATGTGACAGCAGCGATCAGGAAATTTGTTGTGAGACGAGGAGAAGAAAAATGCCCAGCAGAGCTGATGCGAGGTATAAAACCTAAGCTTTCAATTAGTGAATTATCTATTTTTGGTTGCACTGTCTTCATAAGGAAGCGGGACAGAGATGTCAGCAAACTTGAACCCAAAGCACTAGAAGGAAAGTTTGTGGGTTACACTGAAGGAGACAATGGATACCTGGTGTACGTACCCAACACATGCAAGTTGCAGTTCGAAATGTGATCATCAAAGAGTCCGAAGTGGTCTAAATCCCTAACAACACAGAGACACCCGACTTACTAGATTAGGGGTCACAGCAATTGGGGATCTGGCACCCAGATGATGGTCATCAAGACGATGGCAACAAAGAGGAGCAGGGCATACCTACTTCAATAAAGGAGGAGTTGCATTAGGCAGAGAGGGTGAACACTCAAGAAACAACACTGAGACGAGATGCCTCAGATGTTGAGGAAGCAGCACTGGATGAAGAATCTACTGCAACAAGAGGGAGTCTCAGAGACTCGGAGTCACTGGAAGACAGTGAAACGGGGGACTTCTCACAGGTAGTTGGCTTCTTTGAAGAGGCACTGGAGCAAGCGGACAGGGCAGAGCCCAGACGAGGGACACGAGCAAAGAATGTTCCGCAATGTTTTAGAGAAATCTGGATTAACCTTGCTTTGATTGAGGGTGACTACGTGGAAACCAAAAACAGTCTACGAAGACAAGCAATGTGAGGACTGGGATCAGTGGCACCTGGCAGTGAAGGAACCAAGTGAGACCACCCACTGACATAGACGTCATACCGGGCAAATTGGTTTATGAAGTGAAATTGGGACCCAGTGGTAAAGTCGACAAATACAAAACACGCTATGTGGTAAAAGGCTTCAAACAAGTGGAAGGACTGAACTCCTTTGAAACTTTTGCGCCTACCTGTAAGCCAGAGACATTTAGGATTCTACTTCAGCTAACAGCGAGGTAGGGTCATTTGATGCACCAGTTTGATTTCAAAACGGCTTTCCTGCACTCACCAGTAGAGGGAGAAGTTTATCTGGAACAGTCACAGGATTTTCTAAAACAAGAATTAGCTGGAGGGAAGTTAATATGTCGACTGAATAAACCAATTTATGGTTTGAAACAAGAAGCTAGCAACTGGTACAAGGAACTGGCAAACTTCCTACTGAGACAAGGGTTCACCAGAAGCAGCAATGACCATTGCTTGGTCGCAAGAGCAGAGACATAGGGTCACACCTTCATCCTGGTCTGGGTTGACGACATCATAGTAGCATCAAGAAGTATGACAGTGGTCTTTGATGTCAAGAAGGCACTAGAAGCAACCTTTCACATAGAAGACAGAGGGAGACTACACTGGTTTCTGGGTCTAAAAATCAGACGAGAAGAGGGCAAAGACAGAGCCGACAAAGAACGCTACATGGAAACAATGCTTGAGCAGTTTCAAATGGATCAACATAAACCCTCAAGAACTCCAGTTGATTTGAATTTGAAGCCTCAGACAACACAGAATGGAGACGAAGAAGTGGGCCAGAGGATCTACAGAAGCTTAGTTGGATCACTTCTGTATCTGGCCAAACAGACGAGGCCAGACATCATGTTTACAGTCAACATTCTGTCCAGACACATGAATGCACCTACCAATCATCACTGGATGTGCGGAAAACGACTTCTGCAATATCTTCAAGGTTGGAAAGGTTTAAAACTTACTTACACAAAAGAAGCTAGTTATGATTTAGTGGGGGAAAGTGATAAGGACTGGTCTTGTGACGTAAACGACAGAAAATCAACGACGGGCAACTACTTCAAGCTCCACGGACGTCAAGAAGCTGGGGCGTCAAGAAGCAGGCCACAGTTGCTCTTTCTTCATCAGAAGCTGAATATCAAGTCATGGCAGCAGCAGTTCAAGAAGCATTGTATCTGAAACAACTTCTGGAGGATTTTGGCATTCAACAGAAACATCCAATAGCAATTGGAGAGGACAACCAGAGTTGCATCAGATTGTGCCAAAACTCAGTCATACACAAGAGGAGCAAACACATTGAGACAAGATTTCCCTTCATTTGAGATAAGACGGAAGATGGGATTTTTTCAATTCATTACGTTCCATCTTGGTACTGACAAAATGGCAGCCACCATCTTCACGCAATCTTTACCCTTATCGAAGGTGGAAACTTTCAGAACTTTTTTGATGGGAACAGACTCTACGCAAACCGCTCAAATCTTTGTGGGGGTGTTAGAATATCAATCAAACTATAGTCTTGAATTTAGTAAGAATTAGAGAGAAAGTTTAACTTACAAGATTACAAAGACAAGAGCAAATTGATTTTGATCACAGAGTTTAAGTAAAAGTGAACCGTCAAGAAATGGTGCTTAGAAACAGGATTCGGTTCAAATTTGTGAATCTAGATAACTAATATTAGAGTGAGATTATTTGATGTAAAATCTTCCCAGCATGTATTGAATGATTAAGATATCACCGGAAATGTGAACGAATTCTTAGAAAAGTGTAAATGCATACCATCTATGGTACCCCCTGCGACTGATTTCTGGGAAACTTGCAGAAGCAAACCATATTGGGTAACCCTTGCGACCCCCGGTGTAAATCATGGTGCTAACATTAGTTTTGTTTCTTTACTTTCGCGCACTGATGTATATGGGTATATATACAGCTGATTTTTGAGCCTTTTTCATCCCCAAAATCAAATCACCATCTTGATCTAATAATCAGATCTCTCCTGTAAAATCTCCAAGTTCTACTGTAAAAAATCATTCTTGTTATTCTCTCATTTTGAGAAATTAATTTTTCTACTTAGTTAAAAACGCTTTTTATTCCGCTTGCGAAGACCCATAACCCAACAATTTCCATGTTGTAAATTTTTGTACACTGTTTATAATATGCGGGTTGCAACATTTCATGCCAACGGATATTGCCGATTCTCCATTTTTACCTTATTGAAATCCTTGGAGTAAGTTTTCTGAGAAATGAAAGCGCTGATAAAGAATAAAAACACCAGATGTTTTAGAAAACAATTGAAGTTCAGCGCAAGTAAAACACCTGCATTTGATAGAAACGGGCTAAATGCGCCCAAATTTGCTATTTATTCTCAAAGTCATTAACACTTGTCATCAATTTTCTCTCAGTCGAATTTTCAACGCTTATTGCACACTTTGTCCTTATTTTATTAAAGAAAGCAGTCACTTCTTCTTCGCGCCTAGATATCGAGATTTAAGCCTGTAGATAAGAGATTTTTCACCTTTCATCGTTTAAAAAACATTTAATTAATTTAGATTAATTTTGCAGATAACAGAAGTAACGGCAGTGAATACCTTGATAACTACAATCTCAGCCACCGATGCAGACTACCCGTCCAGAGAACACGGGGCTGCCAGTGTGTTCTACTACATAACAGGGGTCACGTCAGGATTTGGCGCAGGTCAGTAAGGAATAATTTAGCAGAGCCCAACTGTTTTTATCTAACTCCATATACTGCTAAAGAATTAGAGCTTTGGGGACTCGAACCTACTATCTCCAGAGCCACGGCAGGTTGTTACTGTTTCACCATATTTTAGGTCAGGTTGAAAATTTGTCTGCTTTACTTACCAGAACCTGAGCTGTTAGAATATATCAGAACAAGCTGATATCTGGCAACTGTGTTCTCAGTGAAACGATACTTGATGTCTCTTTCTAGACGAACAAAAATGAGACACTTTGAAAGCTTGTTAAACCTAATGCGCTACCCGGGCTTATCACCCAGAAATTTTCAGCACTGAATCCGCATATTGCAATTTTAACTTGTAAAAAAATACTTTGTTTGATAAAGGTTTAACTAACCTTATTGCAACAATCAGAATTTTTCTCCTCATTAAAGAAAGCACGATGCACATGGGCAGAACGATTATTTCGTACTAGAAAGTAAAAGCGAAGTCAAACTTTCGGAACATAATATTTATAAATTAATCTTTGATTGACTGACTTTGTTTCGCTTCAATTTGTCAACATAAGTTTTACAATTTAAACCCACCTCTTCATGAGGAGCTAAATTTCTTTCCATAACCCTGGGGTTAAATTTTACTTGTCCCAATAAACTAAAGATTTTTAACTGTATTTTCTGATATTGTAGATCAAAATTTGGTTTTTTACAGTCTTTTTGTCTGATTTTAGATGAGTCGTATATCTCGATTGGGCGAAAGAGTGGAGAGATAAGACTGCGAAGACCAATTGACATTGATGACGTGGATGATGACTCATTCTCAATACAGGTTTGTCAAGCTTGAAATTTTAATGCAAAAATTGCAATCGAAGATATGACTAAAATCGTTAACCAGATATGACCAAACTGACGATGACCATCTAGGTTCACCAAAAACTATCATACAACTCTGCCAGGTTCGCTACAAGCCGGAACCCCTGTTATTCACTTTTTGTGATTTTCATTATTGTCATAGATTAAAAAACTATATAATTGCAATAACTTTACAAAAGTCAGTGTTATTTTTTGTTCCCTCGGAAGAATCTGGCTGTTTTATATGAAGTTCTATAACATTTCCCATATATTTTTATTCATTCCAAAGACAAATTTCAACTCAACCAGTCACCTTGTTCTTCTGTTTATCTGTCGAAACTGTAATATATTGTGTTCAAAAGAGCAAAACTAATATCAAAGAGAACTTCTGATGAGGTAGAATTTTTGTGTATTTGGGAACCATTTGGTTCATTGTTCTAAACTTTTGGACACAATCTGTTACCAAACTAAGGAGAATATGAACTCAATACTTAAAAAAATTCTCTGAAGATAAATGCACTATTCTTAGCAGCTGAAAACATAATAAATGAACATAACCGACTAATGTCAGGCGAACTGCTCTCAAGAAACCGGCGAGCGGTCGGCTTCATTAGTAGCTAGCCACAGTTTAGTGAGGCTAGCTTTAGTTTAATTGAAGGGGCGTGAGGTGAGCGCAGCGGGTGGGGGTGAACCGGGGAAGTGTGGGGGGCAACAATGGGGGGGGGGGCAACGATGGGAGAGGGATCTTTGGCTGCACAAGGCCTTATGGCCTGAACGATGTGCAGGGGAGGGGATTGGGGGGAATGGGGGCGGCTGATGTGGGGGTCAATTTCTAAGTATCGCCCTTCACATCATAAGTATAAGTCTCATGAAACAGTTTTTGTGAATCTTATACTTGGAGACTAGTGAACTGAAAGACTCTAAGAGAAGTTAGTACCCGCGGGGCGCTACGCTTATCCCGTTTCTGAGGACGAAAAGTTTTGATGGGTCATACAAAAATCGGCCACGCAAAAAATCGTCTTAAAAAAGACCAACAGGACTAAAAAAATTACTAAAAAAAAGACGGTTTAGTTTTTTCGACGTGCAACTTCTTCAAACACGAATCTCCAGTCAACCGGAAAAACAGACTTTTATTTTTCTGTGATTTTGCTTGGTCGTTATTGACGTCAAAAATCAACCAGTTTGTATTTATAGAGAAAATTTTTTTCGAAAACAATATATTTATTAATTGTTTTTCATTTTGACGTTTATCAATCAATTTTTGAAACCCATAGGATTTTATATACGTTATATTTTAATGGTCAATCTAGCAATCACTCTTGTTTAATAGTTTTTATAGGGATATTTTATTAGAACTAATTTAAATGCCTGGTTTTCACAGCTTTTGTTTCTGCAAAAAATAACACCGTGGGTTCAAAAATCGTGTAGGATTTTTCGTATTTGTGTTAACAGTTTTTCTGAAAGGAACAAATTTTTAAAGTTCAATTCAAATCTGGGTTTTAGTTACACTATTTTGTTTTTCCAGTCCTTTGGTTTTAGAATTGGATATTTTGTAACCTGTTTTTTTCCTAGTCTCCTTTGATAATATAGCAAATTGGTTACTATCATAAAATCAAAACTAAGAAAAACCAAAACCACAATTTTGATTTATTTAAAAAGGCATCGATTTCTCCCGATAACATAATTTTTGCGCATCTTTATTTTTTAAAGCAAAACATTATTGAATTATGCCGATCTATCCACATTAAACTAACTGATATTGTAGTTGGTTTGCTTTGGACTTGTGTTGCTATAATTTTTATTCACCTATTTTGTTTTTTTTCCTTTAAAATTAAATAAACATCTAACGCAGCTTTTGTCCGTAGACAGTCCACTGTATTTGTTAAGAAGTATTCATAAGCTGATTCTGCTATTTCAGTCGTTTTATGCTCAGTTGTTTTTTAATAAATTGTATAAATGGCCAAAATATTGCGATTTTTCAAGCTTTATTATAAAGTAACTAAAAGTAATTACTAAAAAAATCACTGGTTTGATTTTTGTCCAAAATTTCTTCTTTAATGGCAAAGTCATTTAGTCGTTACGGGAAACTTCCACTTTTGTTGATGGGCAAAATCCTTTCCTCAATTTTTCCATGAGGAGGATAAATTTTTCTGAAGTATTGTCAATTTTCTCATCTGATTTTTTTAAAGATTTTTTTTTACTTGAGTTATTTCGAAACTACATTACCAGCCATTAATGACTTTGAAACTACCTCTCAATATTGCACCTTTTTTTAAAACGTGAAAAACAACAGATGCTGCGATTTGTATTATGAGTAATGCAAGTATTCATCAATTCTTATAACTATTAGCTTACAAATATGCGGGCTGTTTAAAAATTCTAGATAACACAATATATATTGCAATTCGCATGATTGTACAGTAAATATATAGCAACTTCATGTTAACAAACTGTTGAAGTTTTAGTTAATAACATTTTAAACATCACAAAGCAGAATTTAAATATTTGAAGCATGAAGCAGATTTGTTTTCAGCTGATCAGATTATACATCAATTTGAGCAATTTGTGACCTCTAAAACTATTCATTACAGCCCACAAATAACATGCAGTCTGCGATATTGTCAGGTGACAAACGAAGCAAAGATAATTGTTCAGCAACAAACCGCACTCTTTTGATCAACAATTTGTGCCTTCATAAACAACTGTAACATTATCAGACCAGTTAACCTTATGCGTGCATGTTTATGATAATCATATTAAAAATAAAAATCAACCGATGTGAAGATATTGATTGAACTGAATGTTCAAATCACGTAGTGAACATTAGAGGTGGAGAGGTCAATATTCTATCTAGAAAAAGATCAAATATTATTACAGTTCTTTTATCAGATGCACTTCATTTTAGTTAAGAAAGGTAATGTCTTCACTAACGAGAGAGGATATCTAAAAAATTCAAAGCAACAAAAAAACAAGCAACTGACGAGAAAGCTCGCAAAAAGTTGGGAGATAAGTTCCTTAATTTTAGACCAAATTAACGTGAACAGCAAAATAAAAAATGACCAGAAAAGCCTGATGCGCGGAATTTTTAAGAGGAAAATGCTGGCAAGAAGAAAATTTATTAAGCATTTATAATTGATTTATATTCAAGATATTCGAATGATTTTTTATTCAATTTTTCATGTTTTCTATGTCGTCTGTAGAAACTTGTCTGGTCCTAGAATCTGGTCCTATGTCAGGACTTTGACAAATTTCTTTTTTTTTAAAAAAAAAAAGCGCAGTTTTGTGAAATGGTCATTTCAGCTGTTAAAACTTGCTGTGCCATATATAATAAAAATGTCAGGTGTGAACTTTGTCCCAAAAAAATGGTCTCATGCAAATTTTTCATGTCGAATTTTTGATGCACCAGATTATCGTCTGTCAACTTATGTGTTTTATAACTTCGTGAGAACTCAAAAAATGGGAATGACGTCAGAATATGATTAAATTTTAAAAAACCAGGGAGGAACACCCAGAGCATTTCAGCACTGAACCATTGTAAAACCAGAAACAGTACATAGAATTTTTTTGCACTTGTACAAATTCTGTTCATGTCAAAATTTACACTGACCAGTCTTTTCGTTAGAGTAAAATTGTTCTTCTGATTATATCCTGATTTTGATTTGTACATAACTTTTATCACGCAATTACCAGCCTAATTAACATAATTGCATAACTATTGTCATCCTAAAAACATTCTGTCCAAAACTTGTTTCATTGCTGATTGTCAACCTGAAAATCATTGATCTTAATCTTTTACAGTTCTGATTGTGAATCACTTGCCAGTCGTTTTCACACCATGCTACATCACACCACGGCCATACTCGCATCATACTGCATCACACCAGTCATATTCACATCATACTGCACCACGACACAGGCACACCCACACAATATTAGATCAAACCACACGAATACCCGCTCTGTATTACATCACCCCAAACACATACCCACACCATGCTACATCAGATCTCTGTTAATTGAAAAGACAATGCAGAAGAAATAAATATACACCCAACAGAAGAATAGAGGTAAACACAGCAGAAGTGCAGGAAATAACAAAATTGCAAATAGTGGCAGAATGCAAGTATACCGGTAAAGCTATGTTTGACAGATGTACTTAGTTTAATAATTTTGATTATTACAGGACGCATTTTGTATGCATTTTTCTTGCATATTTGAAATGGTCAAACAGTTTCATCTTCTTCAAAATTTTCAAAAAACTGTTTATTCTACGGAATTACTCTGAACAATCTGAGAAATTGAGCTGGTTCTTATCTGGACCAAATGACCACCTTTTCTGATCCAAATAAGTCTGTTTGGTACTGCTTTGCTATTTAATACTGAAATAGTTGAAATAGGCAGGTTCAGTGCATGAATACTTTGGGTGGTCTGCCCAGGTAATCTGACCGACATCAAGTGAAGCTTTACCACTAACAGTTTCCCAAAAAAGAAGCTTTTGATGTTTGAAATGCTAAAAAAAACAGTTTTTGTATTTTCTAATTTTAGAAATTTCTGAATCTAAAGTAAACATTTCACGGTTGTTACGATATAGTCAATACAATGAGTTGACAGTAAAATTGACCAAAAAATTTTGTTTTATCAGAAAAATTAGATATATCTCAGTTACAATGGATTCCTTGGCCACTGGATTTTTGATTTTTTACATTGAACACTTACTTTATAGCCAAACCTAGTTTACAAGCGAAAACATAGTCACATGACGTGATTCATTGCAATATTTGAGAAATACGTTGATACCTGAAGAATAAAATAACTGACAATGCTAAAACTCATTTTTAAGAGCCAATTATACATGTTGATTGGTAACAAACTGACCAAGAACTTCGTTTTTACTTGTTAGTTGCTCTTCAAAAACTATCTCAAACCGCTTCATTCAATTTGATTGTTTATTTTAAAAATTTCTGGTAGATTCCTGAGAAAGATTAATATTTAGAGTCTTTTCTTGCCCCTTAGATACAAACTTTTTATTTTCTCAAAAATATAGATACCTTGGTCTGTCTTTCGTTCCCCCAGAATACAGAAAAAAATACCAAAAACTGAGCTTCAGTTCGCAACTTCTAATGAAGCTAAAAAACAATCTCGCAAAATCTCTCGCAAAAGTTTTTCTCAATTTCGATTAAAATTTTTCTAATTCCGTTCTTTAATACTCTGCGCAGAGTTAATTTCAGAAAATTATTATTTTTTTCTGAAAATGCTTTTATCAGAGTTTTCTATGAGTGATCTTACTCTGGCATTCCAGCCTTCGCTTATTGCAGCGACAGAGATCTTCCTTTGAACCAGCTCTGTGAAGCGTAAAAAACAGTCTGATCAGGTTTTTCTCCAGCTCTCTATTGCTTGTACTTGTCCTGTTTCAGCACTGATCTACTGTTCATGTGTCTCATTTTTCGTTTTTTATCACTTGATTTTTTCAATTCTTTTTCTTCATTACTTTTTTCTAACCAACCTGCGACAAATATTTTGTTTTTTTTTGCAATTTGAGTGAGTTTAAGTTAAAATGAACAAAACCAGTACCCAAATTCAATATAGAAGGTTGAAAAAGTACTTTTGTTTTTCAGTTATTGCTACCAATAATAACTTTTCAAACTAGTTCACGTCTGCAAAAACTTCAACTCACTCCAGATAATTTTCAAATAATTAAATAAAAATGCAAACAATAATAACTTACGTAAATGCACAGCTTTAATTTTGCTTTCGTTAACGCAAAAAAAGCTGAAAAATACAATCTTTTTCGTCAGTGAAAAAAGTAAATAAGCACGCCAATGTTTATTCGTGCCAAAAATTGAGCAGAAAATGAGTTCATCTCAAAAAGTGAACAGCAACTTTCGTACTGATAATTTAGAGCTCTTGATGTATTCGAAGCCGTGCGTGTTAGTTCAGTTTATAATTGTATCAATCTGTGTTTTAATAATTTTCATTTTTTACTTTTTAAGCGACTATGATGGAGTAAAATTGAAGTTTATGGTCTGTTGTTTTCATAAAATTGTTAATAGTTGAGACTGAAAAAGCCGATTTTCAAAATTTTTCATTCAAACCTGTTTGTAGTTATTGTCAATCTATCTAATATAAATGAAAATTACTTCAGTTTGAGTTTCGATTTTATATCGGGGCTAGAAAATTCCTCAAATTCGGTGATATCGCTGCAATTGTACACCAAAGCGATAGCAATAGAGCTTGATTTGTGGAAGCAAATTTAAGAATTTCTCAATTCATAAAAAATTAAACTGGGCTTTCGAGATTTAAGTTCGGATTGTGAATAAATTTTTACAACCTCAAAACGATAATATTAGTTTTGAATCGAAAATCTCCACATACATAACTTGACATTGCTTCGTGATTTCATAGTTACGAATTGTGATTCACAATTATTTTAAAACTTAATACGATTATCTATTAAACTTTTACATTTCGTTCTGATCATCTTTAAACATGGACTCCGAAGACTCTGACAGCGAAAGTCGATCATCGAACAGCTCTGCATCAAGATCAGCTGAAATTGCTCCAATCTGCTGTCCCAAAAACAAAAATGAACTGTTCAAACTTTGTTCATACCTTTATGGACTTCTATTTTTCCTCCTCGCCGGAATAATAGCCTCACAAATGGGACCATTTTTTCCAACAATCGCCAAACTAGAGAAGGAATTGACCGCAACTTCGATAGGGTTCATTTCAGCAGCTTATGATTTCGCGAGTGTTATATCTTGTTTGGTTTTACCCCAACGGATAAGACCAGTAGATACTAAATCTTTGTTCATACTAGCGGTTTTTGTTCACGGGATTTGCGGCGTGTTTTTTGGTTGTATGGATATGGTGGATAAAAAGGCCCGATTTTTTGTGGGGTGCTTTGTTTTAAGATTACTAATGGGGGCTGGAACGTCGCTGGCGTGGTTTACATTTGTTCCTCTGGCCATCAGCTGGTACCCTTATCAAAAAACTCTGGTAGCTGCCTACATCGAAAATGCTTTCGCAGTGGGAATTGTTTTTGGGCCCGCGATTGGCAGCTGGCTTTTTGAGTGGCAGGGTTTTGCGATGCCCTTTGTCTTTCCGGGTCTGATTAAAGTTGTGATGGCGTTTTTCGCATTGTTCATAATTCGGGCACATGAAAACATACAGACTCATCAAGAAGACGAAATCGAGTCACCCGATTTCGAAGACCCGCCACCCCCATACGCGGAAAGAGACCCCATGACTTATTCAGCTATATCAACTGACGAAGCCCAGAACGAAGAAAATGAAACCCAAACCCGACAAACTGAAGACAGTGCTCAACCCGCATTACCCCAACGTACAGCAACTACTACAGAACTTGGGGAAAATTCGCCGCTTTTGTCGAATTCGGAGACGAAAAGTGTGTCGGTTTTGGACTTGTTCAGACATCCCATTATAATTGTCACGAGTTTACCGTTCGTCGCGTCGGCGTCAACTGTCGGATTTTTAGGAGTTTTTTTAAGTCCATTTTTGCAATTTTATTACGATATATCAACAGCCGACGCTGCTCTGTATTTTATAATTACAGCTTCATTTTCCGTGTTAATTTCCCCAATTGTCGCTAAATTGACCCAAAAAAGTTTCAAATGGCTTCTGTATTTAACTGGACCTTATTTGGGGATTATCGGTTTTGGTTTGATGGGCCTTTCCATGGAACTCGAAGAATTACATAATAAATACTTGATAATGTTTTGCCTCGCTGTGATTGGATGGTGTTATTGCACGGGTTACGTAACCGGATTCTTCATCGTAAACGACTTAGTAGAGGTTCATTTAGACAATGTCGATTCTTCAACGATCAAATCAATAACTTCTGCTTGGGTTCTGGTCAATATCATGACTGGGCGAATTCTTGGAAGCGCAATTTCCGGTGGATTTGTGCTTGAAAACTGGAGTTATGAGCCGGCAAATTTCTGCGAGGTTGGGTTTCTTGTGGTTGGAGGGCTATTCGGACTTGGGTCAACGTTATATTTCAGTAAAAGTTACCCCAGAAGGGAAAACCCAAACAACCGAAGACAATGGAATACAATAGCCGAAGGAGATTAGATACTTTATTAGTACACTTTTGTTATCGTGTAAAATAAATTAAACAATTCATATTGACGTTCTGTAAATAGCTTTGAATTGATCTTTGCAGAGAACTAATTCTTTTTTGGTTCTGCACAAATCTACATGAAGATGAGTTGACAACTTCAATCTTAAATTTTATAGAATTGATCAAAAAATACTGAAACATTGAAGGTTATTTGTAACTTAACCTGCGGCGAGACAACAGCACATTTTGAACGCAATTATTGTGAGAAGTTCAGTTTAACTATTGCATAATTTCTGCCTAAGTTTGGCTCATTTCTAACCTAATTCTTTACAAATGCAGGGCTTTCCAGTGATTTAAATTATTCGAAAAAACACCGTTAGAAATTTTTTTTTAAAAGAGGCATATAACAAGTGTAAGAGAATGTAGATAAGGATTCAATTACATTGTTCTCGACAGTTTACAAAGCTTTTATATCAGTTTCAAGTTGCGGGAACAACCAACTCGTTTTGGTTGCGATAAGGACAAAAGTCAATGTTTTTTCAAGTTTCACTTCTGACTTGATTGTTGCACAACATGCTCCAGGCGAAAGAGGGGGCCAAATAACTCATCACATACTTTTGACCGGATCGTCGAAGAGGGTGTAACCCAAGTTGCCTAGAAAAACGTTTCGAAAAACGGTCAAGAAAAAAAAACTGGGCTAATCAGCCAAAACGCGTGCGAGCGCGGAGACCGGGCGAACGTACGTGCCGTAAGCCGTTTCACGTTCACCACACGGTGTTGTCCATCTCGTCCAGGGTAGACTTCGAGAACACGTCCAAGGGGCAAAATTCCACGTGGAGTCAAATCTTTCAGAATCCAAACGATGTCGTCGACTCTGAGTGGTGTTTGGTCACTATCGCTCCATTTGTACCTCTTTAACAGTGTCGGAAGATACTCCTTGACGAGTCGCTTCCAGAAATGGTTGAGCATTTGCTGCACGTTATTGCAAGACTTGAAACTGGAGGGTTCTTGGCTGTCGAACTTTCGTGGTGGGAGAGAGTTGAACGGTCTGTTGATTAGAAAATGGTTTGGCGTGAGAGGCATTTCATTTTCTGGAAGGTCAGCGACAATGGTTAGGGGTCTGGAGCTCAATATAGCTTCGGTCTCGACCAAAATTGTCCTGAACACATCATGCGACAATCTTCTGGAGCCTAGAATGATCAATAGAGTGCGTTTTGCGGTCTGGATCAAGCGCTCCTAAATACCACCAAAATGAAATCCATAGGGAGGATTGAACTTCCAGGTTGTGTTCGTTGCTGACATTGCCTCGTAGATTTTTTCGTTGTCGAGACGTTTCACAGATCTCTTTAGTTCCTCAGATGCACCAATAAATGTCTTGCCGTTGTCGCTGAGCAATGATGTTGGCTGGCATCTGCGGCTTACAAAACGTCGATAGGCGTTTAGAAAAGTGTCAGTGTTGAGATCGGGACAAGCTTCCAGATGGACACACCTAGTAACCAGGCAAGTGAAGATGAGGCCGTAGTATTTTTCAATCTGTCCTTTGGCATCTTTTATATAAAAGGGTCCAAAAAAGTGGACGCCGCTGTTCGCGAAAGGATACTGGGTAGAGTCTATCGGGAAACGGTAGGCAGGGAGGGGAGCCACGACCGGTTAAATGTTTTGAGCGGCAAATCGTCTGCAGAGAAAACATCTGTACTTTATACTCAAAAGTGTTTTTCTGAGTCCAATGATTTGGTATCTTTGCTGCGCAAAAGCTTTCACTGGCTCTGTTCCTCGGTGAACGCAAATGTTATGTGCAAGCTCTATGTAGAGTCTCGCTATCTTGTCTTTTGCGTGCAGTATAATCGCAAATTTTTCGAATTCGCGGTTATCTGGCGCAAATTGCAATCTTCCGCATGACCGAAGTATTGCATTGTTGTCCAACAATGGGTTGAGGGAACGGATTTTAAACTTTGAATCTATCCTGGAACCACGTTTCAAGGCTTGGATTGTTGAGAAGAAGAAATTTTGCTGCGACACTTTGATCAGCCGATTTCTTGCAAGAATGACGTCTTCTGTTATATACTGCTGATCCTTAGGCCTTTGCTTTTTGATGCGAAAGACCAAAGTGAAGACTGTTGCTAAATTCAGGAGAAACTTGTTCCAAGTTGAGAACCGTGTCGGGTCGATTATTTGCTCCGACAAATTGCGTGAAATTTCATGCGTTGCTAACACATGCTTTGAAGAGTTTTCAGGAGCGCTGAGCTGTCTTGTGGAAAGAAATGCTGGCGCTGTTAGCCACTTGGCTGGAATTTCGTCTGGATTGAGACCACGTGTCCCGTGGTCAGCTGGATTTTCTTTGGTGGTAACGTGTTTCCATTAGTAAGCATCAGTTGATGCAAGGATTTCTTTGAGGCGATTCGCAACAAAAACAGATTGCTTCTTGGTTGTGGATAACAAGTCAAGTACTTTTTGACTATCTGTCCAGAGTGTAGAGCGAGTAATGTGAAATGATTATTCTTTCATGATGGTTGAAAGAAGGCGCACTCCGATGACTGCAGCTTCCAACTCTATTTTGGGTATGCTGATTTGTTTAATTGGAGCAACTTTGCATTTGCCTATTAAGTAAAAAGTTTCAACATCAGTGGCTAAGTTAGGAACTGTTTGCAAGTATGCAACGGCTGCAGCTGCTACAGCTGAGGCGTCGACAAATATATGGATTTCATTTTCACTTTCAGGTGAACGGCAGCTCTTATTGAGAGTCCTGTTCAATGTCACTTCTGGTGAAGAAAAGTTTAAGTCCAAATTCTTTTGAAGTGGTTTAACTACTTGAGGGGCAATTTGTTCGTCCCCTTTTTTCCCAAGTTTCCACATTTCTTGTAGAACTATTTTGAAACGGATCGTTGATGGCGACATTATCCCTATTGGGTCGAAGATCGAGGAGACAAGACTAATGATCTTACGTTGAGTGTACGCTAAGGCATCTTTTTGGAAATCAGTGAGAGGTTTTACAAGAAAGCATTCTTTCTCCAGATTCCATTCAACACCATGAACTTGAACAATATCTGTCTGGTTGTCTTTGTCTTCTGGAGGGATTTTGTTTAGGACTATAGAGCTGATTGATTGAGTCGATACCCACTTGTTTTTAGACAATGTTTTGTTTCAAGAACTGCCTTACAAGCGTCTTTTTCTGTTGCATGTGATTGGATGTAGTCGTCCATGTAAAAGTGCTTTCTGACGGCTTTGAGGGCTTCTGGGAATTGTTGACTGTTCTTTTTGGCATAATGGTTAAGAACGGATATTGCGCACGAAGGCGAGCAATTTGCTCCGAAGATGAGTCTGGTAAATTGGTATTGTTGTATTTGTTTGTCTGCTGACCAGAGGAATCGAAGAGCAGATTAATCAATCTGATGAATGGCGAATTGCATAAACATGCCTTCGATGTCCGCAAGGACTGCAACGTATGTTCTCGAAATCTCATCAGGACACCTAAAAGGTGATTAAGGTCCTGTATGAAGGTTTGAATTAAGCGATTGGCCGCAGAATTTTGAAGTGGTTATTGCAACTCGGCGGACTGGCAGGTACCAAATTCTGTCTGGTTGAGGATCTTGCATTTCCACCGGTTTGATATAGTTTTTCTCAAGGTCTGTCAAGAGAGTCTTATTGTATTTTTCTTGCAACAAAGGTTTACGTTGAAGGTGTGTGTCGAGGCTTTTGACTTGGTTCAGTGCAGAATAGAAGTTGTTTTCCAACTTTATTTCTGATTTCCATATCTCTCACCATTCTGATTGATGGAGTTCTTCAAAACTTCAAGAAACTGTTCTTCTTGTTTTGTTGTAACTTGTTCACGGTCAATCTGAGTGCCATCTGCTGCAATACTCCAGAACTGTTGAACAAGTTCGTCAAGTCCGGGTTCATCAGTTCTGTTTCTTGACACATGGAAAATAAATTTCTTCTTCTGCTGACTTGAGGGCTGCTGTGTGGTGGCTGAGATACAATTCTCATATTCACGGGCGAGGGTCCAACCAAGTTTAGTTTTGACACCATACGGTTGATTTTGATTGCCAGGAATAACATGTGTAGGGTAGGTGAAAGTGAATGCGTTAACACCGAGGAGGACGCTGATTTTGCCATTGGCAATATTTGGGAAATGTATGTGGCGCAAACTCTTGAAGGCAGCACAAATTTGATTAAGTTCAAAAATATTTGCAGCTGCAACGTTCAGGGACGGGGTACTGAAATTTCGAGAGAGTTCAAACGATATTTCAGTTGACTTATCTGGAGTTATTGTGACTGGCTCAACAATTTTTGAGAGGGACATGCTGTTCTCTGTATTGAGAAATTGTAGTGGTACTTACTGTGGAGTTTCACGTGGAATCTCAAAAAATCAGCTATGGCGTCCAATACAAAGCTGAATTGGCTACCGGGGTCTATGAGGGCGTAGGTATCGAATGCTTTATCCCCCTTGAGGAATGAAACAGGAATAAGCTGCAATTGCTCATACCAATATTTCGGTGTTTCTGAGCATTGGTTAATGCTGAACGATTGGTTAATTGCATTGCCGTTTAAACTACGTTGTTACACGGTTTGTTGGCTGTTTTGGTTGTTGAAAGTTTGGCCATAACGGCTGTTGGGGGCTTTCTTTGTTTGACTTTTCTGTTGAGAAGATGTATTTAAATTTTGATTTGAAGCTTTACTACTAGACGAAGCTGTTGGATTGCTACCAAAAACAGCTTCAGTAGAAAAAGCTGCTTGATATAAGGCGTTTGATCTGCTTGGCAGGATCATGAAGAGTTGTGTGGTGGAATCCATTGCAAACCTGACATCGTTTTTGCGATGGGCACGATTGTTTGTGGTGTTTGTTGCTTAAGCAGTTTGTAAACAAATTGTTTTGGCTGACAAGGTTGTATCGATCACCTGGTGAGCACAACTGATACTCAGGGCATGTGGCAAAGCTGTGTTCTTGTTTGCACTTCTCTGAAGATCGTTAAAAGTTTTATTCGGAACGTTTTGTGAAATTAACGGTTATTTTTGCTGAGGCGAAAAGTTCCAATGTTTTCTAATGTTTTCCGCTGATGCGTTGTTGAATGACAATGGGAGGTTGCTAATGTAAGGCTTGGTTTGCAGGGTGTTCGAGTTGACAAACTTTGAGGCTTGAGAACTGGTGGTTCTTTGATTGCTTTCTCGACTCACTTTGTCGTAGATTTGAGCTTGGAACTCTAACCATTGTTCAAAATCCACAAGAGTTTGGTCTGAGCTGAGCTCGGTAAGACAATGTTCAGTCAATTTCAGAACCATATGATGTAGTGTTTTCTCTTTGGCTTTCTTAATGTGTGTTGTAGACTGGAGGTCTGCTGTAAAGCCAAGGTATAGGAAGGCTTGCACAAGTCTTTTCAAAAATTAGGAAAAGGCAATGAAGCTTTGCTTGTTTTGGAACTTCATTTGCCAGTTTTTGAGCTGGTTAAGGAACGCATTTAGAACCTTAGTACGATCAACGAAAAGCAGGATTAGTTCATTCAGTGCTGTCTGATAATAAGATGGATCGCAGGAGTAAGCATGAATCAATTCCTTTGCTTTCCCACACGCAGAATTTTGCAAGTAGGTTATACGATGCGTGTCTGTATTGGAAGTGTTGTTGTGAATCATTTTTATTAACAGAGCCCTGTGCTTACGAGGCCGTGTTGACTGTTCACAGGTTGTGGAAATTGCAGAGATTGTGAAGCTACCTGGTTTGGCAGAAAATTAGGAGCTGCAGGATTTAAGACGGTACTTTGATGCGGTTGTTCCATGAGTTGCACGGTAGTTGGAGAGACACTTGCGAAGTGTACCCCAGTTATAGGATTAATACATTGATTGGATTGTAGGCAATTGTTTTCTGCGACAATTTTATCAGTTTTACTTGGAAGATGTGAGGTTCTGTTTGCCACTGTGGGTAAGCATGGGAGATTTTGCAGATCACAGTTTATTCCCCTTTGAACTTGAGAAGGTCCAAAATTCTGTTGCAGATTGGGAAAATTATGATTTTGAGGATTTCTGTTGGCATTTGAGTCCTGATTGTTTCTTTGCTTTGGCAAGTTTAAAATAAAGGTCTCCTCCAATGCCGAGTTTTGGGCAAATAGACCATTTGCATGCAATTGAATAGTTCGATCTGCCAAATTGAAAGTGAGTGATTACTTGAAAGCTTCAAATTTTGGATTGGAGGCAAAAGGTTCCGCGACGTTTTAAAGTTGTCACTCAAGTTGATTTGAGCTGTTTCGATTTCGCGGACATCTCTATTTACCCGATTGGAGGCAATTTGGAGTTTCCCTAATTTTGTTAGAGATGTTAATTCCTGGCTGGTATCTATCTCAAAGTAGGGAAAAGGATTGGGAGCATTTGTTTGGTTTTCAAGGTTATTTTTCGATTTTAGAAGATTTTCATGAACTTCCTTTCTAGGACTTCTTTGGTGGGCTTCAAGCACATGTTGATTTTTAAGTCCTGGTTCATTAGATGTTTGTAGAAACAATGATGGTTGTCTTAGCCCTGGTGGTATTGGGGGCAGCTGATTGAAGATGTTACTGCTGGTCTGCTTTTCTTCTATGTCGCGCTGATGCTGGATTCGTTCCTTGTCGTCACTGGGCGCAGGTGTTGATTGCCGAGACAAGTTTCTTCTGCTGGAGATCATGCAAAAATCATCTCTAATGCGACTGGAAGACTGACTGAGCTGGCCATCATCGTCTAACAGATCGACTTGCAGTTCCAATTCATTGAGTCGAGTTATTAATGTCGTTTGCCTATTCAATATGGATGATTCAGTGGTTTGATGTGGCTGCTGTCTCATCACTTCCTCTGAGAGTTTCCTGAGCTCTGCTTCCTGGCCTTTGATCTTGTTGACCATCAAAGACAATGATCGGAAACTCCTTTTCTGCTCCACAGTTTTCTCAAGGAGATCGAGCAGTTTCTTCATTGACATTTCTGTCGCTTTGAATATATTGATGGCAAACTGACATTCAGCGCTGTTCTGCTTCGACATCTTGGTGGCTGCTGATTTGTTGAAGCTGATTGTTGATGCTGTTGGTGAATAATCTCGTTACTGAAGGTGAAAAAATGGCTTTGAGAACCGGAGCGACGCAAATTTTTGATTTAAAAAAGGTTGTCTAAGGTTTCAATGCTAATGATCCTAGTTTTTTTTGTTCAAAAGACCATAGACGCAACTTTTCCCAAAAGTGTTGTCCTAGGATGTGGTTTGTCTGCTAAATATGGCTTTTTGCACTAAAAAAACCTAAAAGCTTTTCCGAACGTTCGCGCGCTTTAACCGTTTTTCGTTCAAAAGACCTGAATAATTGCTTGTTTTTTGTTCATTTAACACAAGTTTTGCTTAAATAGCTGGCTTTAACTGTTTGAACAAGTGTGTATGGCTACTGTGGTTGATAGGAAAACTGTGCTTTGCTACAATTATGCAGTTGAACCAATATTAGACCCGAACTCAAATAATTGTTACATTAAACTCCTTTTTCTTGAAAACTTCAATAAACTCGTCTGTTTCTCTCGAATACGAAAAAAATACCAATCAGAAACTTACACAACTACCCAAGAAACTTTTCTTTAGCTCCCCAGCCCTAACCGAGCACTATGATTAATAGATACCTGTCACAGTTTTTTGCGAATTTATAACTTTGAAACCTGTTCTTTTTCTAGGAGTTTATTGTTGTTGTGACGGCTAAAGATAAGAAATTTGTAGAAAAGCAATGCGTTTAGGCAACAAGAGCTAAAGACAAGAGCATAAGGGCTACTAAATGCTAAAAAATTGCAGACACGGGTCATATTGTGGAAATCTTTAGAACTCTTTGGTGTTTTGTCTTTTTTCAGGTTTTGCAAAAATTTTTTCGATTTCTTTAAAACTGTGTGACTTTATCTGGTGTTTTTCACTCTTTCTTCGTTGTCCTTAATATGCATAGACTGTACTACACTTCCAAAGTTTTCTCCGACAGATAATGTCTGAGATCTGCCTTTCAAAAAAATTGAAAGTAGGAAAAAAACATAAAATTTTCTGGTGACTACTGGAACCAGTTTTCTTCGAAAACTCCTCTTCTGCTGATGGTAACGTCTGAAACCAATACAAATATAGGGATTTAACAGACGGCAACGTCTGAGACCGAGGACTTCTGCAAAAAAATCAAGTTTTGGAAGTTTTTTCCGAAAAAAATTAAAATGGTATTTATTTTCGTCAAAGGAAAGTTTTGATATTTGGTGTGGCGCCTATCTACTTCCCTATGCAGGTGCAACTATCAAACCGACTGGCAATGACGTATTTCAGGGGTTTGTTTAGTGGTTTATTCGGCAATTCAAATGAATATGTATTCAGAAAAAACCTTGTGTTTTTTGAATTTTCTGAATTCAAAAAGTTTTTTTCGGACATTTCTCATTGATATGATACTGATTTGATAAACCGATGGAAATAGCTTTCTGTTTGATTACAAACTAACTCAAGAGAATGGTTAAATGGTTTATTCCGCAATTGAAACGGATGTGTAGTCAGAAAACTAAATTGTGTTTTTTGAATTTTCTGAATTCAAAAAATTTTTTCTGACATGTCTTATTGATATGATACTGATTTGATAAACCGATGGAAATAGCTTTCTGTTTGATTACAAGTCAATTCAAAAGAGTGGTTTCATGGTTCATTCCGCAATTGAAACTGATATGTATTCAGAAAACTAAATTGTGCTTTTGAATTTTCTGAATTCAAACAAAAATTTTTCTGACACTTCTCATTTATATAATGCTGATATGTATCGATAAAAGTGGCTTTTGTTTGATCGAAACCCAATTCAGAAGAATGGTTTAATAGGTTTTGCCTCAATTCAAAGGGATATGTAGTCAGAAAACTAAATTGTGTCTTTTGAAATTTTCTGATTTAAGGAACATTTCTCTGCTTTTTGTGTTTTTCTTCGCAGATTTTTCTTTAAAACTGAGAAAAATGCCTTTACCCGCTTTGAAAAAAAAATTGTCAAGGTTTATCAATCGAGGTGTTATAGTAACAAAAAAAGGTTTTTTGGGGGACAAATATCAATTTTTTGGAGGCTTTTTGTTTTTTTGTTTGGGCTGCAAAAGCTGCTGAATATTCTATTCGAAACTTGTCATAGCGGGCAAAAATAAAGCAGTGTTTTTTGTCAAAAGACGGTTTTATGTCTTCCCGATCTTCTTCTTCGCATCGATGACTCTAAAGAAAATGAAAACACAAAAGTTTTTAAATTTTTGATGATGATAATTTGGATGCAACCAGAAACAAAACAAAAACCGAAAAACAAAAAATAATTGAAACAGTTATGTCCTCAATTTTTAGACAAAACACGCGTAAGAAATGAGCAAGAGAACTGAAAAAAATAACTGATTAGTATTAACTTTTAAGCGGACTTATCAATTTTATTGAGCAGATATTTGAGCATTTCAACTAATTTAAGAACAAAAATTAAGTAAGTGCTTAATGCAATCACATCAAAATAACTTACTGCATCAATTACCGTTTGAAACGCGTACTTAACGCCAAGCCAATATCAGTACTGGGCAAGTCTAATGAAAAGTCTAGGCATAAGTACTGCTTCAGAGTTTTGATCATAAATTTTTTAGAATTGTCAGTCTTGTGAAAGTATTTGCCAAAACTTGGCAAGTCTTAGCCCAAGTCTTGGCCAAGACTTGGCAAGTCTAAATCCATGCCTTGGCCGTAAAAAATAAGCACAATAAAAAGTCAAAAATATTCGAAGATTAGGTTAAAAACGGCAGAAAATTGGGTCAGAAATAGCCGGAAAAAAACGTCAAAAATCGCTGGAAAAAAATGTTAAAAATATGTTTGCTATTTTTGTTTTTTCTGGGGCTAATTCGGCTAAAAACTGGTCGAAAAACGGCCTTAAACGGCCCGTATCTGCTTGAAATGACCTATTGCGACCTCATGGTGTCCCACAGAATTCTTTGGTATCATTTCGTACTAGCCGGTATCAGTTTTCAAGACCGCGTGAAAGTGGGTGAAATTAAACCTCGAAATCGTGGTATGTTACGAAAACTTTTGAAATTCTAAATTTTCAATCTAAAAGTTTTTAAAAGTTGGTTTTGACTTGGGAATCACCTTGCAAGTGCTACCCAAGTCTTGGCCAAGACTTGTTAGACTAGTAAGACTTGTATTAAGAGTTGTATTTATCGCCCAGTACTTCAAAACGATATAAGACTTGCAATAAGACTTGCATAGCACTGATTTAGACTTTGAGATCGGTACAGGAAACCAAAAATGTTGTTCAAGTCTTTGTCTTTCTCAAAAAAAAAATATTTTTCCGGTTTCCATGTTTCCAAAAAATTTTTTAAGTCCTCAATGGAAAAAATGAAGAGATATGTCAGTTGGTTAAATCATATAAAAAATGATAAAATACTCATTATGAGCTGATCTGTTAACCGCCCTCATGAGTGTTTCTAAACTGATTATTTTTTTCAGTAGCGTAAAAATTGCAAACTAATAAAAGATCCGCAAAACCGAATAACTTTTTTGAAACAAACATCAGCAACAAAATTTCAGAATTGATATTAAATTTCTTTATTAAAAATTTAAAAGAGTCATAAGAGCATCAACAATTTGAGTAGATGTTAAAATAGCATCTATTTCATCGATCTAAACTTGCCACTTTTTATTTGAAAAGCAATACACCTACCCACTGATTTTTGATTTTTGCTAAACACAAGAAAGCGAATGAAAGTTCAACTGGTAAAGTTCAACCAGCTGATTTGCAAACTAAAAAAAACGTACAAAAAAACTATTAAAACTAGATAGTGAATTCATTTTTTGGACATCAAAAGAGTTGTTGAAAAAGAAGCAAAATCGTATATTTCTGCACGAGACTATGCGATTCTAAGAAAAGTTTCTCAAAAACAATCTCGGAAAGTTTTAAGTTTTCGACCAACCTAATTTAGTTTTCCGTGTTTTTGATCACATCTTGTATATGATGAAGTATCCATTATTTTCTTCGGTTTTTGTATCAATTTAACATATTTCATTTTTGGTTGAAAAGCGTGCGGAAAAAATCTTTAGGGCATAAATTATAAATTGTTTTTAATGGTTTTTTTGCATATTGATTGGTTGCCTTTATCAAATAACCAGCTACTAGTGTTAGGTCATTTTTTTAACTCTTCAATTTTAATAATTTCATGTCAAGCATACAACACTGTCATACAACGATTTCAATGTCATTTAACTATTCTAAGGAGAACTCTGGTCACTAAAAGAGTGGCCGTTCTCACTATTCAAGACTTCTCCTTGGTGTTAAAATAACCTTTGAAAGTATGGCTTTTTTAACTAATAAAGAAAAAATATTAATGTGTCAATAAAAGGAGAAAAGTATTAAGGTATTGTTCTTAGATAAAATTTTCCAAGTTTCGGTGGTTTAAAACTGTAATAAATGAATCCATGAGTTGAACACCAAAAATTTTCACAGATCCTAAAGTTTTCTCTGCGGAGAATGCAAATTGTCGTTTTCTAACAACTATTTTGTCCTGAAAAATTGGACATAGTCAGAAACAATCTTATCAACAGAAACAAAATCAAAAATGCCCGTAGAGTTTTGGTACTATGCAAACTTATGAGTACTAAGCGTAGTGGACTTAAATTGTTGTGCAGCCTCTTGTAATTGGAAAACCGAGTCTCCTCAAGACATCGCAAAAGCAACAGACTTGTGCATGAGGAATTGCCCGTTATTTTTTCTCATTCGTCTTTTATATCAGTTGAACTTAATTCAATTTTTGCTGAAAAATTTGCGGAAAAATGCTTGTAGCGTAAACATAAATCTGTTTTTAAAGTTTTTTTGCATATTTATTGGATGCTTTTTTCAAATAACCAGCTACTAGTGTTAGGTCATTTTTTAACTTTCCGTTTTTAATAATTTCAAGTCAAGCATACAACCTTGCCATACAACAATTTCAACGTCATTTAATTCATCTAAGGAGTACTCTTGTCACTAAAATGTTACCATTCTCACCATTCAAGACTTCTACCTGGTGTTAATAACAATTTTTAAAATTATGGCTTTTTTAACCAATACAGAAAAAAATAATGTGTCCATATAAGGAGAAAGGTATTAAGGTATTGTTCTTAGATAAAATTTTCCAAGTTTCGGTGGTTCAAAACTGTTATAAACGAATCCATGAGTTGAACACCAAAAATTTTCACAGATTCTAAAGTTTTCTCTGCGGAGAATGCGAAAAAACTGTCAAATTCATGCAAACAATGAGATCCTCTGCAAATTTGTTTTCTAACAACCATTATGTCCTGAAAAATTGGACGTAGTCAATAACAATCTTTTCAACAGAAACGAAAGGAAAAATGCCCCTAGAGCTTTGATACTAAGCAAACTTATGAGTACTAATCGAAGTTGACTGAAAATGTTGTGCAGCCTCTTGTAATTGGAAAATTGTGTCTGCTCAAGACATCGCAAAAACAGCAGACGTTTGTATGATGAATTACCCATTTTTTTTCTCCTTCAGTTTTTATATCAGTTAAACATATTTCATTTTTTTGAAAAATTTTCGGAAAAATCCTTTTAGCGTAAACAGTAAATGTTTGTAGATGTTTTCTTTGTATACTGGCCGGTTGCCTTTTCCAAATGAACAGCTACTAGTGATAGCTCGTTTTTTTAACTCTTCATTTTTAATGTTTTCATGTCAAGCATAGATCGCTGCCATAGAAAAATTCCAATTTCACTTATTTAATCTTAAGAGAACTCTTTTCACTAAAAAAACGACCATTCTCTCGATTCATTTCTTTTCCTTGGTGTTAAAAATAATCATTGATTTTTTTGTTTAACTAAATAATAAAGAGAAATTAATAATTTGTCAATAATGGGAGTTTACCTGATTATTGGTACTCTGTCTTTTGTCGTTATATACGGTTAATTCAGTCTACAACTAAATATAGACAGAGGATTGCAAATTTTTTAACTATTAGGTAAACCTAACAAGTGTTTCTTTGTTATAAGAGATTGAAATATTTTTATTTTGAGAAAATCGCTAAATCTGGTTCTAGTTGTTTTTGCCACTACCATTGATTTAATAACATTGTAAGTCATAAACAACCATGCCTCTCAAACAGGATTTCAATATCTGGTGCAAAAGATGCCTACATTTCTCAGGCCCTGTTGCCAATATAGAAAAAGTATTTGTAACGTTGCTCAATTTTATACCAAATGGTAAGAAAATGCTTTCAACCTACTCATTTAAATTTTGCAATGCGTGAAAAGTTTACAAGAAACCAACAGTATTCTTGTCAACTTCTTTAATCAAAATATACATGAACAATTGTAATAAAAATCAAAAATTGGGATTGATTTCTGCCCGGATCAGAGTGACAATAAATCAGCGCTCAATCAAAGTATTTTTCGGTCAGTACTTTTACGATGAACATATTATGATCATGTCACTTTTTACTATGAAAAAAGTAAAACGAATTCTGTTCAGTGTAAAAATTCTTAAACTTAGCTTAAAATGTTCAGAATTGTTATTAGCCTTTTTTCTCTGATCACAGCCCTTAAATTACTACAATAAATCGTTACAGAAAAAGTAACTCCAATTAACTCTACTTGGAGGAAGAAACCAACTGAATAATAGTTAATTTTTGATTATTGAAAATATTACGCATAAATTTATTTAAAAATTTGAAGTATTTGGAGTTTGTTGATCTGGCTGGTTGTCAAGACCTCTTGCATGAATCTATTGACTTCTTTCTGCTACTACTGTTTCTTTCTGGTAACTATCATGCCCTCTGACATGATGCGGTAACTGTAGCAACTCGTTGCATCTGATAGTAGCATCTGATAGCAGCATCATCTGGTAGTCGCATAATCTGATAGTAGCATCATCCGATAGTAGCATCGTTAACTAACCTAGCTAACCAGCCCCCTCCCTCCTCTGATTCAACTACTCCCCCCTCCCCCGTTTTTTTTTAATACAACAATTCAATACCCCTTGTACTGACTGCATCAAGTTACCCCTGACATCAAGCTGGTATACGTCTTCCCGGAGCCCTTGTGCCGTAGTAAATCCGTACTGCAACATTGCATTCCAACTATATGTCGTCGGTCCAAAACTGTATCCGTTTTCGTTGAGCTAAAACTAAGACATTCCTACAAAATTCCATTACAATCTGAAGCAGAAACCACGAAAGTCTGCAGTTTCGGTCCAAATTTGTCAGGTTCCAGGCACTCGACGTGTATTTTCGGCTTCCGGCGTGTATTTACTGGTTTCGGTGATTTTTTTCGCTGATATAAATACGTTTCTTGCAACGTTTTAAGACTGTAAGTCATGCTCAAAAATTGCTTCGCCCAAAATTTCAATTTTTTCCGAAATTTTTACAATTTTTGCTATGAACATCATGGGAATCAAAGCCAAGAATATTCAGTCTATTTTCAGAATAAAAAGTATCTATGTGATTTATACTGCACATCATGAGTAAGAAAATACTCTTAGGACACACTGATACAGAACTGGGCCGACGATATACAATTGGATTACAACGTTTCAGCACTGATATACTATGGCACCAGGGTCCGGGTGCCCTGAACTTAGCTTGAAATTTGCATTAATCGTGGTTAGGTGCATGAATCAATCCTTTCAGCATTGATTGCACTATTGACGTTACAGTTTTACTCATTGTTTTTATGATAACACTTGGGACAAATTTGTTGAAATTACACATGAAAGTAATTGTGTTGATTGCGGCAAATTCGTTGAAATTTTCATATTTTGCTAGCATAACAATATTGGCGCTTTTATCTTACGCTTTTCTTAATTTACAGCCGCAGTATCTATCTTATTGTAATCAGTTATCGGCCGTCTGTATTATTTGCTAAAACACCTGATGTAAGGTTTTCATACAATAAATGATTATTTATGGTGATCCAATACCACTGAGCGGTTCTAATATTCCTTTCAACCTATTAAATCAATACTATTTTCAGTCAATACTTTTTCAGTTTTCAATTGGTAACTTTTAGCTCTTTCTCGCTCATCTTTAAATTTTAAAGCTTTTTCTCGCTTATCGTTAAAGAATAGCTTTTTGCAGCTAAAAGGCAAACAGAAAAGTCAAAATGATTCATTTGACCAATTTTATTCACTATATTGTACGTTGGCAAGTAGCATGATTTAACACGCAAAGTGACTATCTGTTTTATCAACGTTATGAAACGTCGTATACTATTCAGTATAGCAATTCTCGTCACTTTTGTTCACAAACAACTTTGTCAATAATTCACAAACCATAATAAACCTTACATATTTGAACTGAATTAAAATCTTTAATTGATTTAAACGTAATGGGTTCTACCACAAGCCATAACCAGAACCAACAAAATGGTTCCAAACCCCACTTAATTGTTATTGGCTGCAACATCGGAGGCATGTACATTATACGACGGTTACTCTCAACCAAAGAATGGAAAAATTTTTCCAAAATCACATTTATTGACAAAAATGATTACATTGAATGGTTCCAAGATCTTAAAGTCTACATAACACAACCGGATGAAACCGACTTCTATTTATGGAAAACTGGCGAATATTTCCAAAAGCATGAATTGGAATCTAAAAATATGGAATTCGTTCACGCGGAGGTCACTAACGTTGTTAGCTCTGGCTACGACAAAGGCGGTCAAATTCATTTCCAAAATTTTTCAGGTGAATCCCAAATTATGGATTACAATTTTTTGGTTATTTGCAGCGGCGTTCAGTACGGAAACCCGATTAAGAGCGATTTTCGAAAGTGGGAACAGCGAAAAGAAGAATTACTGAATTGGAACAACAAAATTGTGGAATCGGAAAGCGTTGTTGTGTTAGGTGGTGGTGCTGTAGGCGTTGAGCTAGCTGGAGAAATATCATGTCAATTTTCCAAAACTCAAAATGACCAAAATTTAACTAAATCTGGTTCAAAAGTACATTTAGTTACACGGGGTGCCCAACTTTTAGATCGTTTGCCTGAAAACGCAGGACAATATATGTTAGAATCACTTGCGAGGTCAAAAGTTGAAGTTCACTTGCGGTCAGAGGTCAATGACCTAAAACACAAGGTCAATTTAGACGAAGAAACAACTCTATTTTTGCCCGAAATTACAAAACCGGGTTCGAGTTTTCTGCAAAATGAGCAGTTTAAAGATTCACTCGACAGCAAAGGCGGTGTTAAAGTGAACAAATTTATGCAAGTTGAGAACTTTCAAAACGTTTTTGCGTTTGGTGATTGTTGTAACACAGGTTTAAACGAAGAAAAAGGCATCCCTGCTGTGATCCAATTTGGAGATACTTTGTTCAACAATTTATGCAAACTTGTTCACGGCAAATCGCGACTTCAGGCAATTCCAAAATATCCAGAAGTGATGCAGATAATTCCATCTGGTCCAAACGACGGCATAATAATATTAAATTATAGCTTGATGACACGCGGCAAAACTGCAAACACAATTCATAACTTATTTATCAACACGATTCATAACATTGGCGAATTGATCAGAAGAGATAAAATTATCCCATGGGTCTTGAGTATCACAGGTTTTATTTCAAAAATCCTGTGGTTTGCTCCAATATCGAGCAGATATAGAGCTCGAAAACTTCGGGAAAGAGAAATGAATTCTCAAAAACAAAACTAAAAAGACTCCCTAAATAAGCACATTCTGTATGTTCATTTATTTAGTAATTAATATTCTCTTTTTAAAATTTTGGAAAATGTCCGTAAGGTTTCGATTTATGACCCAAAAGAGAAATTGGCGTTGACCCAACAAGGCTTATGGGTTTCATTTGTGAATTTGCTTGACGATTTAAGGACAAAAATATATCTGCAAGTTTCAAAAACTATCAGACAATTTTGAACTTAAAAATCGTTAATCTTACTACTCTCAATTGGTAGTTTAATCTCATTAATTCAACGTCCCGTCCTCGAACGAATGAAATAAAATATAATTAATTCAATTAAACAGTTTTATGTTTTAACCATTGGTCTTTAATAATAAATTTATTATTGTATAGATGCTTATTTGTATTTGAAGTTCATTTTCGGTTTCTTGTCACATTATCACATTAACGACCTGTCAAATCTGCATTGAAAGAAGCATATTGCCGCAGAAGTATACCCAAATCGTCACGGGCAAATTTGCCCGATCTCTGTATCTCTTGTTCGCTTTTCGTATGTTATTACATTGAAAAAGCAACAACATTGCAAAAAAAAAGAAAATTTAGCAAAAACAGGCAAAACTGAAGGGAACTGCGCAACCCGTGTTTGCAAAATTATCCAAATTTTATCCGCGAAATTGAGATACAAGCTGTGTATCCTAATTTTTGCGCGCTATGTATCACAAATCTGTTCTAATTATGTATCTAGTTTTTGCACGCAAGGTAACTCGTTTTCGCACCGAATGTATCTAATTTTCGCACTAAATCTATCTGCAATCCGCAGTTAAGCCTATTAAATGTGCTTTTTTGAGCCTGTAAAACAGGTTTAAAGCTTTAATAACTGATAGCAATTAAGAGATCAAACGTGGATTACATGTTAGTAATATACCATTTCGTACGAACATCATGGTTTTTCAGGCTTTTAACTGTATTCAAGCATCATTGTTTTGAGATAATTTTACTGATTTTTTCATTGAAATAATTTGAGAAAAATCCCTACGTTTCAATGCATTATAATTGAAAATGAAATTACCATCATTTGATATTCTTAATAGTCGCCCCACTTCTTTTTCATGGTTTTTCAGGACTTTAATTGTATTCAAGCATCATTCATTTAACATCAGTTTATGCTATTTGACCAAAATAATTTCTGTGAAATATACCTTGGTTTCATTCTAAAATAAAGGAAAATGGAATTACCATCAACTGAGACTTTTGATTGTTGCCGCAGATATAGAGCTCGAAAACTTCGGGAAAGAGAAATGAATTCTCAAAAACAAAACTAAAAAGACTCCCTAAATAAGCACATTCTGTATGTTCATTTATTTAGTAATTAATATTCTCTTTTTAAAATTTTGGAAAATGTCCGTAAGGTTTCGATTTATGACCCAAAAGAGAAATTGGCGTTGACCCAACAAGGCTTATGGGTTTCATTTGTGAATTTGCTTGACGATTTAAGGACAAAAATATATCTGCAAGTTTCAAAAACTATCAGACAATTTTGAACTTAAAAATCGTTAATCTTACTACTCTCAATTGGTAGTTTAATCTCATTAATTCAACGTCCCGTCCTCGAACGAATGAAATAAAATATAATTAATTCAATTAAACAGTTTTATGTTTTAACCATTGGTCTTTAATAATAAATTTATTATTGTATAGATGCTTATTTGTATTTGAAGTTCATTTTCGGTTTCTTGTCACATTATCACATTAACGACCTGTCAAATCTGCATTGAAAGAAGCATATTGCCGCAGAAGTATACCCAAATCGTCACGGTCAAATTTGCCCGATCTCTGTATCTCTTGTTCGCTTTTCGTATGTTATTACATTGAAAAAGCAACAACATTGCAAAAAAAAGAAAATTTAGCAAAAACAGGCAAAACTGAAGGGAACTGCGCAACCCGTGTTTGCAAAATTATCCAAATTTTATCCGCGAAATTGAGATACAAGCTGTGTATCCTAATTTTTGCGCGCTATGTATCACAAATCTGTTCTAATTATGTATCTAGTTTTTGCACGCAAGGTAACTCGTTTTCGCACCGAATGTATCTAATTTTCGCACTAAATCTGTCTGCAATCCGCAGTTAAGCCTATTAAATGTGCTTTTTTGAGCCTGTAAAACAGGTTTAAAGCTTTAATAACTGATAGCAATTAAGAGATCAAACGTGGATTACATGTTAGTAATATACCATATCGTACGAACATCATGGTTTTTCAGGCTTTTAACTGTATTCAAGCATCATTGTTTTGAGATAATTTTACTGATTTTTTCATTGAAATAATTTGAGAAAAATCCCTACGTTTCAATGCATTATAATTGAAAATGAAATTACCATCATTTGATATTCTTAATAGTCGCCCCACTTCTTTTTCATGGTTTTTCAGGACTTTAATTGTATTCAAGCATCATTCATTTAACATCAGTTTATGCTATTTGACCAAAATAATTTCTGTGAAATATACCTTGGTTTCATTTTAAAATAAAGGAAAATGGAATTACCATCAACTGAGACTTTTGATTGTTGCCGCGCTACATCCGTAAACTTTTGCATCTATAAAATGAAGGTTTTGCCTGTAGCAATTGCATAACTGTTCTTGTTTGTCCATAGCCAGATAAAAATTTTCAAGGGGAAATTTCGGTTAAAAAAACCCATGTGAAATGATTAGTTTTCTTGCCAAATCTAATTTTATGAGTGATTCTCTTTTGCATTCGACAAATGAATTTGTTAAATTGAGTTCATTCGATATTTTTTGTCTAATTACCGGTTTAAAGCTCAATTCTGCGTCTGTTTTATATGTACATTTTTTTGTGACAAATCTTTTCAGTTTGCCACTACATTTTACGTTTTTTTACACGTTTTCATGAGTCTATTAATTTTTGATTCAAATTTTTTTTGCGTTTTTTTACAGGTTCATGGGCGTGTTTTAATTTTCATCTATATGCATGTTTGCAGCTGTCTAATAACTATTCCGGATCTATCCCGCGAGTTTTACGGTCCCAGTTAAAAATTATTTATTGTAATATGGCAAGTTTCCAAGTAAAAAAAATAGCACGTGCTCCTGGGGGCGTAAGAGACATAAGCCCACTAAGCTGGGGGGATCAAAAAAGAATATATTCGTTTTTTTTTCAAAAATTCTTCCATTATGCACTCTCTCTCTCTCTCTCTCTCTCTCTCTTTCTAAAGTCTTATAAGAATGAATTCATTTTCTTATAAGACTTTAGAAGAGAGAGAGAGAGAGAGAGAGAGAGAGAGAGAGAGAGAGTGCATAATGGAAGAATTTTTGAAAAAAAACGAATATATTCCTTTTTGATCCCCCCAGCTAAGTGGGCTTATGTCTCTTACGCCCCCAGGAGCACGTGCTATTTTTTTTACTTGGAAACGTGCCATATTACAATAAATGAAGAAGCAGATGTTTACAGACGCCTACAGATATTTACAACAACGAGCACAATTCAAAACAATTATGTTTCGTCGTCTCATTAATTCAACTTTCAAATCAAATTAAAATCTTTAAATAACTGTAGCTTGCTCAATTAATAAAGCTTCAAATCTTTTTTGGATGCTCAATTAATAAGTCTTCAAATCATGTTTGCATTCTCAAATCGCGCGTTTAATTAGGCTAATCTGCGGATTAGAGATATTTTTAACGCCAAAAATTGATACCTAAAATGAGCCAAAACGTGCTACAAGATTTGTCAGCCATTTTTAAGTATCTCAATTCACAAAATGGCGTAGCCCCTTTTGCGAAAAGTAAGATACGAAGACCGTCTCCTAATTTCGTTCACTTTATGTATTTTTTTTCGCGCGAATTTTACTAAGGAGGAAATTTTGGGGTATGGCTCTGCGTCGTAATGAGGACCAATAGAGCATATTTAAAAGAGTTTAATTGGCATATCAAATTAATGGCTTCAAAAATTCTCGCAAACTTTAATCGAGCTTTCGATTTTTAATTTTTTTTTAAATATCATATTGTAGCTTAAAACATTGTCTGATTAATGACAGGTCTGAATAGTCTATTACGTAGGTGTAAGTGAATTAAAAAAAATCTTCGTCTGATAGATAATGTTTTTAATGAGTTTCAGGATATTTTCCACTTGTGTCCCCTGTAGGTTATGCAAACGGCAGTTACAGAGCACTTGACGATAGCCATTACGAAGTTAAGTCCAAGATCCCTTAATTAAGTAATGATTAAGCCTTCAAGTGTATTCATTTCAAAAAGTCCCATAAATTATGCTAAAAGCATTGCAACAAATTTTAAAGAAACTCAGAAAGTATTGTAGTAACAGAATGCGTCGTAAACGACCGAGTAAAATCAGCAATCGGTTTATGTAGATCTTCTTTTTTAAAAAAGTCCTAAATTCTCCAACAGTTATAGCTTGTTGAGAAGCAGTAAAACATAATACATAAAAAAACATTAAAAAAACAAAAATTGAAAGAATGAATTTTTTCGAACCAACATTTGTAGAAGTATTCATTTCGCTGAAACTGCATTGAAATTGTTATATAATTTATTTCGCAATTGAGTCGCCAGGCTACGTGGAATCTAAACAATCATCATAATTTAATTTGATTCAATGTTAAGCTTCCGTGTGTTTCGATTGCACTGATAATAAATGTGAAAATTGTATCAATCCATAATTGAAAAAACTTCGTGCCTAGTTTTTTTTCGCTATATAAGTCTCGAAATTGAAAACGGCCAGATTTTGCATATCTTTACCCGAAAATACTTTTCCGCGAAAGATAGCCATAAAAGATTGGTTTTCAAAAACAACTAATTGCAAGTAATGCCTGAAAATTAACTTGAGAGTGTTCTTGATTCAGCATCGATTCGTATCTGTATCGACACGTCCATGTGCTGTTTATTTCATGGATTTTGATACAATTTTTTTCAATTTCTTGAAGCAACATACAACAAGTAAGAACCCTAATGAATTGGCCTTTGTTTAATTCAAATACAGATAACTTCCCGTCTTAGTATCAAGGCAGCGTCAAGTTTCAGGGTGAAGCAGCATTGATTTCCTTGTAGAGTTTATTAATTGTGCCATTTGCTAATAGTGACAATTATGACAAAATTTAGCGCGTACGTTTCTTTAGAAAGTTTTTGCAATATGCTTATGCGATAAAAAATCTAGCTGAAGTTTCAGTTTTTTTAGCTAGTTGCACTCAAAAATTTCGAATTCTCTTCTCCTTCAGCTTTCGTTTTTTAAAGTTTTTTTACATTTAATTGAACCAATTATTTGCGTTTTCTGCTCACAGAGCTTAACTATCTTTTGCGATATCTTTTCCCTCTCCTTTAAGTGATCTCCGACAATTCTCCTCTCATCTTGTCAATCTCTGACATTTGTCTCATTTTAGAATTTAGTTTATGTAGAAAGTGAGCTGAAAGTTAAAATGGCTTGTTTAATCCACTACATGTAAGAATGTAAGTTAAGTCTCAACGAAAATACCCCTGTTCACTTCTTTTCAACTTTTAACGTCCAGAATGATTCATGAGCTATGGGAATTCGCCAACTGACAATGGGAAACCAATTGTAAAACCCAGTTCAACATTTAGGTCGCTCAATTGAACAAAATTAGAGAATGCTTTCTGGATATTTTATGTAATTTTTAACGCTTGCTTTGCCAATTTTATGGGATAAACTCCTGCTAATTTCATTTCAAAGAATATTGGAGCGGTACAATGAACAAATCTTGTGAAAGGCTGACATAAATTTATGCCCACTCAAGTTTAGTGCACCTTTTTTGCACATAGAAGTTGGCACCTAGAGCAGTAATCATCTCACTCCGCGTCAAAATGATCAAGTCTGAATGTTGTTAAAATAAAATAGTCTGTTAAGAAAATCAACTTTGATTTATCTGCCAAAAAAATTGTCCTTTTTACCTTTCCCGTTCATTTCACGGGCCTTTTGTGAACTGCCAACAGAGAAGGATACGCTCTTTTTCTGCTTAAGAGCGAAAAGGCAATTTTGTTGTTTGACATTTCGCTCTGAAACTTTCTGTCCCTATAGAAATAATGGCACAAACACACTTTAAATGAAGTTCAAGTAAATTTACCTGAAAAAACACCTGAATTTACTTGAATCGTTTCAAGTATTTTTGTTAATTCCGTAAATTTCCTTTTCAGCCCAGTAAAGAGCAATATTGTCGGTGACTAATTTAACCTAATTTGACTTAATTTAACCAACTAACGCCATTCCTAATAAAGCAGAAACAGCGTAATTTCAATTTGAAATGCATTTTTTTTCTGGTTGCACTATTGAGAGCAAAAAATGAATTTGGAATTTTGTAACAAGGTTTATAACAGCTGCAAAAATTATTTGATGCACTTTTGAGCACAAACTCTAGTTTCAGGTAACTCACATGAATCATCAGTTCAGGCGAAAAAAATGCCTCAACAGCAGTTTAGGCGCCTTTCAGGAATCTGTACACCTGAAGTTCACTGAACCTGCACTGACCTGAACAGAGTTCAGGCAAAATTACCTGAAGTTTTTTAAGTGTGAATGGATTATTCAGAAAATGATTCGTTCTGATACAAATTGCGTAGTTTTACTATGTTTGCTATATTGATATATAAGGGTTAAATTTTTAACTATAAAAGACAATAGGGAGCCCACTGCGAGTAAATTTTTGCCTCCAAAAGGCCAAAGGCTTCCAAAGTTGGAGCAGGCCAACCCTAAAAAACATATCTTTTTATACTCAAATACGAATGTATAAATTGCATGCTCAAATGAGAAATGGAGAATGAAGACTTCTAATTGGAAACCTCTAAATGGAGGATTGATGGCCCCTAACTGTGAAATATGATTTTGCACGCTTTGAAATCCAAGAGATAAATCTTGTCACCCGATTCCACAAAAGCGTAATTTTTTGTATTCTGGTGTCGCGTAACAAAAGAATGATCGATAGACAAATCGTTCTTTTTACGCCATGCTCTACAATGTAAGGCTCTTTTTACATATTTAAGCATACATTTTGTGGAACTGAAGAGGTAGAGTGGACCAAATGGCACTGGCTAGTAATGATGAATTTGTTACTAAGTGAAGAAAAAAACCGGAAAATCCAAGCAACTAAATTTTGATTATGATTTATCAATGCCCAAAATTTTTTAAACCCCTTCTTGGACTCTTAATCATCGCTCTTTTTGCGGGGATTTTGCGCTGAATCAAGCTACACCGCTGATACCTCAACACGAGGACGGTTGCAGCTGCATTTTTATAATTTTCGTCTCTATATTCTATAAGAAAAAAAACTGATCAATTAGGTTTTGCTTAAGTTATTGAATGAAGTTTTAAAGATAAATTTAGATCTCGGGCATCGATGAAAGAGGAAGGGGCAAAGAGGGAACTATCTCAATCCCCTTGGCCATAACCCAAGCTAACGACAACCCACCAGAGTGCCCTGGAATCATGAAAGAAACCACCTTTGTCATGGACGAAGACACCAACACTGCAGCTGTCAATTTGCTGGATTTCTCGGTTTGCAAAGATTTGGACGGAACCGCAATTGCTGCGTCGATGCCAGCGACTGCTGGATTTACTCTTACTGGATCTGATATTTTGCAGTTAGATGCAAACACTTGTGAGTCAAATAGGTATTGTTAGAAGTTTAAGAGAGAACAACCTATGCAAAAGATGAATAAGAATGCATAAATTATGCATAAGATAGGATTGACGTATATTGACAAGAAGATCTACTTGTTCAATGTGCACTTGGCGTACACTAGAAAAATGAAGTCTTGAAGAAAAGAAAGAAAGAAAGAGGTACGAGAGATGCCCAAGTTCGAGAGCTTAATACCAGATGATGCTAGCTTATTAGGCGTGTAGGCTTGCAAGTGAGGGATGTTCACTCAAATACTTTGGTCCATTTTCACGGTAGTTTTGCGTGATTTGACCCCCGCACCCTCCCCCCTCCTAACAAGTAAATACTTTTGAGCACTAAGCACATTACTTAATTAAGATAACAATTTTTATCATATAGGATCTCATAAGATTTTATTGAAGGCAATCAATGTGTCTTCCAAGTGTCCATCCTATAAGTAACTTAGAATGTTTAGAGTGGATTTTTAATTTTGCCCTAAAAAGCAGATTGAGTGTGTGGTTCCAACTGCCGCTATGTTGACGTCGTAATTAAATGAATCGTTTCGCGAGTTGAACTGTTGTTGAGTTATTCTGTATATTTATTTCATTATCAAAATTAACCATGAGTTTTATAACCAAGTAATTAATATTTGGTACCCTGAAGAATTTCCCGTTTGTCTAGTGGATTATGATGGAGGGACTACAGTGCACACAGCAGTAGTTACTGTGGCTGAGTCTGGTGGGTCTGGAGTGACTGCAGCCAACGCAGCTTTCAACCAGGTCACAAATAACACCTATTTTAGGAATGATCCTTAAATGAAGTTTCGCATTAAAATATCTGGGAAAATTTAGCTTGAGGCACCTGTAAAAAAAACGTTTACTGGTTGTTGAACTAAATTTAGCTGAGGGAGATAGAAATCATACCAGCTGAGATTTTTATTCGCGTTGAAAACCCACAGTCTATTCCTCTTAGCATCTAATCATTTGTTTTATAATTTCGTCAAAACTTCAAGTTGGACAAGTCTGAAAACCTTTTGAAAAAATTGAAATTTTTTTTTGCATCTTGATATATATATATATATATATATATATATATATATATATATATATATATATATATATATATATATATATGGATCCTAGGATCCATTTCAAATCCGAAAAGCAGACAAATTTTCATGAATTATTTTTTGTTGAAATATGTAAATTAATCAGGATATAACCCTTAGGTTAGATATCTACATGCTTTAAAATGTTAAATAAATTTATCAGTATTGGTATCAATATGATAATCTTAAAATTGTGGCTCTTCGTTCTCATAGGTAAAAGTAGGATTTGAAGGCTCTTATTTGTCTGTTAGTGGGTACTTTCTTGTGCTGATCGAGCAAAAACTCTTTTAAAACATTTTTAAAGCAAGTTTTTTTTGTTAAAAGTCCTTTATGAAGAGGGCAATTTGTTCTATTGTTGAAGGGGTATTTGTCAGGTATTTGTCTGTTTGTTTTAATATCTTTTCAATTTTCTGTGAAATATTTTCGTTAGTTTTAAATTTGCACATAATACTAGTGTCATCCGCAAATAACACAGTTCCTTGTGGAACACCATGATTAATCGTTATTTTATCTGATAAGTCAATACCCAATTTTACGCATTGCGTTCGATTTGCGATAAAACATTTGAGAAGTAAAATTATTCATTGAGAGAGTTTTTCTTGAAAAAGATTTCATCTGAGATTGATTTAAAAGTTTTTGCAAGTTCTGTGAACACATCACCTGTGTCGTTGTTATCTTCCATATTTCCTATTTTTTTCTGCACTAATATTAGAGAACAAACTTTTAGTTAATTTTATTTTTTGGCCGAAGCTTGTATTCTTCAAGATTGTCGAAAGAAGAGTACAAAAATTTGAACCAAAATCATCAAGATGAAAAGCATCAGTAAAATGATACAAGCTTTTCAAATTGGTTCCATGTGCTGGCAAATTTAACATAAATTCAATATTTTCGTTTTCTTTTTCACTAAAAATTCCCGTATTTAACGCCAAATCAATATGAGTACTGGACAAGTCTAATATCAGGTCTAGGTATCAGTAAGGATTCAGAGCCATGATCATAACGCATTTTGGACTTGTCATTCTTCTGTAAGTCTTGGTCAAGACATTGCAATTCTTAATCCAAGTCTTTTGCAAGACCTGGCAAGTCTTAATCCAAGTTTTGGCAGTCAAAGATATCCAAAAAATATCAAAATTAACCGGAAAAACGTCTAAAATTGCCGGGAAAACTTAGTCTAAAGTAGTCTTAAAAGACTTCAAAAACTACCAAAAAAAATTGTCAAAAATAACCGGCAAAACGTCAAAAACAGTCAGAAAACATTAAAAATTACCCAAAAACGTCAGAAATGGTCCATTTTTCCAACCGGTCGTAAAAAAATCCTCAATACGAAATCGAATACCATTGCAACTACTCCCGGTCGAGATCTTTGCTGAAAATTAGATTAGAAATTCGCTGACAGCGGCTGAAAGAAAACATTTTTCAACGGATAACTCTAATAATAATGCGCTTAATGTGCTGAAATTGGGATCTTTGTGTGTGCTGAAACGGCTGAAAATTGCCCATAGAAATTTGAAATGACCCATTGTGGTCTCCAAGGTTCTAAAGTACTGTTTGGTATCACCTGGTGCCACTTTGGTATCAATTTTTATGACCACGAGAAAATGGGTGAAAAAAAAACCGGAAATAGTGGCACGTTACTAATATTTTCGAAATTCAAAACTTTGAATCGAAAATTTTGAAAAGTTGGTTTTGACTTGGGAATCAACTTGCAAGTGTTTGTCAAGTCTTGACCATGACTTGTCAGACTTGTAAAATTTATGTTAAGATTTGCCCAATACTGAAAAATGGTGGAGGACTTTAATTTAAATGCCTACTGATGATTTAGACATGAGGTTCGGCAAGGGATGAGCACTTTTCGAGGTCAGCTCTCACTAATTCATTCAACCATGCAGCTGCATACTGACAGAAAGAACAAAACTTGCGTATGCAGCCTCAATTTCAAAACCTCGTGTTTTGATTCTAGTATTTTAACCCCCAATAATCTCAGGCAAGAAAAACAGCCCTACTTTTTCTTCTAGGCCAATTTCGGCCGGCCGATATCCTTTAAAGACATATACAAAACTGATCTAATTGAAGATCTGCCGAAAAACTGAATCATTTTTGGAAGAAAATTTTAAAACCTTTTATTTATCGAACATAAATGGTGGCTGCAAGTAACAAACATTTTTTCCAAACTTGCACATTTCATAGATATTTTTAATAGCTCTGTTAGCGGCGGTTGAGAGGGGCTATTATTAGCTTTTTGTGCTTTTCATACGACTCAAAGAAGAAATTTTGGAATATGACGAGAAACGCTGCCATGAAAGAATTTTCGCTAAGCGAATAAAAATTTTTGTTAATGTACGGTGTTTTCATAAAACTTCTTTCTATCAATTTAATTTTCATCCACGCAACTGATTATCTGCACCCATATTAATGATTTTTTTGATAATTTTTGGGGAAAAGTAAGACTTTTGGTTTCTGTGGTGGTTTTTATCTTCTCTAGTCTGATTTGTAGTAGTAATTCTTGTAAAATATTGCCAAACTTCTGTGTTTTCTTCTTTTGATACTTTCTTGTTAATTCTCTGTTTTTTGTCCACAGCTTCAAATACTTATTCCTGTGTCTAATTTTCAATTTTTTAAATTGTCATTGCTCTGAGGCGGAAACAACTGAATGATTAATAATTAAGTGAAAATTAATAAGTTCGTTGATGCTAAAGTAAAACTTGATGGTTTTTTCGTTATATATATATATATATATATATATATATATTAATTTAGATTTTATCGCATAAAGTGAATTCAAAAGTATTCAATCAAAACAGTATTCGAGGGCCATTGGTGAAAAAATGAAGGAATGTTGTGCAATTTGTGTTTCGTTGCCTCTCCCAATGATAACTTGCCTTCGAGTTTTTATAAGTGTTGCTTATGACATTGCTGGTCATTGTAACATAAACGATATCCCTCAGTTAGTTGAAAATAAGTTTTTAAATTGAGAGCTTCGATAGATTTCATCCGTTTGTATGAGAAAACTTTTCTTTTGTTCCATTAGTTTTTGCCTTGCCTGAATTTTTTCTAACTGAATAGTCAATGAAGTAGCTAGTTCATATAAAAAAAGTAGTCCTTTTATTTTGGCATTTTTTAGAGTGAATTGCATTTGTGAAATCACATCTGAATCTATCGCGATTGTTTGGTAATCTTGGTTAATATGATATGTCAAAAGTAAAGAACTTTTCTAAAAAAGACTTCCCAGCTCTTAAACTTTTTGCGTTCGCATTCCTTTGACATTTCCTTTCTTTCGAAATAATTTTTGCGTGCTTTAATTTGACCAGTTAAGGTCAACTTAGATTTTTTTAAAAAAAGTTAACGACTAGACAGCAGCCTTAGCCTTCAAATAAATTACCGACACCAAAACAGATCGTATGAAAACATGTTCTAGAATATTGTTTTATTCCGTTGACTTTTGTGTTAAAGTGTTTTCAGAGATTAAAGTTTGGTGATTGCATTTAGAAAGCTTTCTTGAAATCTTCCAGCCGTGCTTTTTAAAATTGGTATCTTAAATATGGGACAAAGAGGGTCCTCCAATGACACCCATTTCTGTAGTTTGTTGTTACAAGGCTCAAATTAAAAATTTTTTAAGAACACATAAGCACAAAAAATACATTAAGACTGAGATGCTGATTTTCTACTGAAATCATTTACCGTATTATCGTGAAATAGCTTCGATGACAACTACAAAAAATGTGATGTCTACGGTGGTTGCAGAGATAGAAGAATTCCATAATAAAATTTTATTCACAAATATATGCCTTGCAGTTTATAATTAAAGCAAGTTGACAATAACTATAGATTTTGTAAGATGAAAATTGCTAACAATATTAAAATAAGTAAATTCGTTTACGGAGCTAAGAAAGCCAATGCGAAATATAATTCAAATTGATACCAAGAAGCGTGCTTCTTTTAATTGCGTAAAAATAATCCTTCCATATCTTCAGAACTTTAGTTTAAAAACAACCCTTCAACCAAAACAACTTAAAAAAGAAGAACCAGGTGGCAAATATTTCGAATAGCTTTTTAAAAAGGAATAGGGACACCAGTAATCACATATGATAGAATATAGATGCAACAAGTAATATTTTATTAAATTTGCAAGTTTTTATGATGTTATTTACATACAATTCAAATAATAGACATGAAGTAATTTGAGTCCAGGTTGCCACGAAGTTTGAAAACTGTAAATAGCGGGAAATAAAAAGGATTTTTTCTCGTTTTTTTCCAGATATTTTTACTACACCTAGCAAAGTCTTTAAAAACTCTTTAAGTCTCAAAACAATCTCCACCGGTTGCACGTTTTTCTAACATCTTCAATTAAAATTTGAAAATTTCGTTAAAAGGTTTTACGAAAAACTAGAAAGATAATAAAAGAAACTAATTATATCAAATCATTTTTCTCAATACATTGGTTTGCTCGTAAATGTGAAGATTCAGTTTCATTACCAAGTCCTGTAAGGAAAAAATTGAATTTTCTTACAGCGTTTGCTTTAATAACAATTTTAATTTTTTCTAAATTGTACTAGTTTGCAGTTGTGCGTGCCGGACAAACTAGGAAAACAAAAATGCTCTTTTACAATTGAAATTACAAACAAAACATTTTCCTCCTCGCCGCTCTTGCTTTGTCCCATTGGCTTACGCTAAAAATTGAACTCTGGGGCGTGTATCGGAATCACTGACACTGAGATTCCTGAAGTCTTTTGGATTCAGCACTATTTGTTTTACTGAAAGTCTGCTCAAAGGAAACTGATCCAAAAGAACAAGTCTATAACCAGCTCTGGTAGAGGATTTGGCTCAGTGATATTTTGTATGTATTCGGACTCAGATAGTTCACTGTTACCTTTTAACAATGGTCTATGAATATTTTAAGCGCCCTAATTTCAGGTTTTTGAGGCACCAAACACGGGAACAATGGTAAAGCGTTTAGAGGACATAATTTTTACTCATAATGCACTTGACTCTAATTTTTGCTTTGGAAGGTAGCACCCGTCAATGATGGGCCGCCAGATTTTGATTTTATCTTTTCTGTAAAAAATCTATTTGATGATCCTATGAAAAAAGTGCACAAAATTACGACACGATCCCTTAATGATTTTTACATTTTGAAATTAATGTTCTTTTGATCGAAGCCTGTCATCATGATCAGAGTGGATCTTCAGAAATAACTTGAATTTTGTTAAGTTCAATTTAAGTCCATTTTGGTTCGGTTCAATTGATGACATTCTTACAGCTTTTCCGAACCAATGGTTTTTATATTGTCAGCATATTAAAAATATTCGCCAAGGAAGACTGGACTAAAAAATCCTTTATGTAAACGGCGAACAAGAAAGCAGCCAACGCCGATCTTTTTGGTTCACCACTGGCTTGATTTACAAATCCTACAAAACGTTTTATAAAACTACGAGGTACGATTTGAACGATATTTTGTGAACAGCGATACTGACGTTTTATAATTAATCAAAAATATTGTTTTGTGATAAATAAAGATTTCTCAAAAGCAAATTCAACTTATAGTTAATTTATGGCGTATTCCCAGGTGCACACTGTCAAAGTAATAGTTAAACCTAAAAATGATGGACCCCCAGCCTGGACCACTACAACCTACACATCCACAATAACCCAAGCAGCCTCAATAGGAGATACAGTCACCCCGAATACTGCTCTGGCCTTCACTGAGCCAGACGAGACCTCCACCTCTGTTTACAATCCACATGGATTGCTGGCTTTTCAAATGACTGCATGTTGTAAGTTGAGCCAAAAATTGGATTCTCTTTTTCTCTTTGATTCAGAACTGGAGTTTTGGTGACACTTCCGGCGATAGTTTTTCAAAATAAAAATATAGAAATAAAAATAAATCTGGGATAAAGATTATCTTGTGCTTCGCCTTTATAAAATGCAAAATAACCCAGGTTGTCCAGCTTATACACAATTTTAAAAACTTACAGACATTTAAAAACAAAAAGTCCCTATATATGTCATATCAGCTGCAGTGAGTTGAATTCAAAATCTTGCAAGGATCTTGCAAGAAATATACGTATTCCCCTGTAAAATTGCTTGCAAGATACTACCTGAATCATAAGTTCATCGACCACTGGGGAAAATTTTTCACATCTCGTACCCACAATACCGCCGAAAAATAGTTTCTTGTCGAATTCTTTTTTGATCATAGGTCTCGCAGAGTGTCCCTTCGACGTGGGATTGGATGACGGAGATGTGACCGTTGTGAGAAGTGTGGCTTCGTTGACATCCTGTGCTCTGAAGCTGCGTTTGGTGGACAGAGCCGGGTCGTCGTCCTCAGAAGCCACCCTCACAATCACAATCACAGAAGTCAACAAAGCACCTGTTTGCAGTCCCGAGTATTTCTCGATCACGATTCCAGGAACGGTTTCCTTTTTGATACAGAACAGTATCGAGAAATCATGCGAAATCATGTGAAATATCGGGCAAGAAAAAGATATTTCATTTCGCCTGGATATTTTTGGTTTTTTAAAAAAAAAACGCAGTGGATTTTAAATTTGAGTGTAAAGATGGTTTCTCAGAATATTTAGCCAAAATTTTTATTTTTTTTCTCAAAAATTGTACAACTTTTCCGCGAGGCGCTTGAAAAGAAACCAGTTAGGTATAATTGCGACCTTGTAATGTCGATTGTACTGTAAATTTTATGTTTTTCCATGACTAACTGGTTTATATTTGCACTACGAATTATTATTGTTCCGACCCTCTAGAGGGGGGAGGAACTATATACTCAACTGGGTTTTTTTTTGTTCCGTGAATTTTCGCCGCTCGATATATTCATCGTAGAGAGTTGAGACTGGTATCATTAGAAAGCTCGTCCAGCGTAGAATATGGAATTAAAAAGATTTTTTTAATTTTCGTTTTCTACAGGGAGTTATCGAGGTTTAAACTTCTGAGAAAAGAAGAGTGAATTCACGTTGTTTTTATTCATATTTTCCGGAATTTTTGCCTAAATTTTCGTCAATTTTGGTAAAATTTGTTATTATTTTTAAGAATAGTGTCGTTGATTTCATTTTTGAAGACGAACAAGCATTGTTGATTGTTTTGATTTAATTTTTTTGGTCAAAAAATCTGGATAAACATTTCAAAATTTAGCCTTTTTCATCAAAACCTGCACGAAATAAGCTACTTTGGTCCACTTTGATTAAATTTGCCGTACACCCCCACACAACACTCATACAATCTTTTTAGACTCAGAGGGGGGCTATTTCTACTTCAGAGTCCGCTGAGAGTGCACTGTAGTTAAAACTTTGCCGTTTTTTGCTAACTTTACTCGCTGATTATCAAAAATGCAGAATTTATTTTGAGTTTTCAACTAACAAATTATCTATATCTACAACATTCGAAAACTCAATTGTTCCTAACGGACAATAAATATTAGCAGGGCTAGTTTTGGGCCATTCTTGGACTGTTACAATCCAAAAGAAATCGGGTTGTAATCAGTCGGTCTTTTTTTTTTAAAAAAAAAAAGACTTTTTTTTTAATAATAAAGAACAGAACATATCAAATCAAAGCTCAAGAGTGATAAGTCCAACCGATTCGCTTGCTAAGCACCTCCAAGTTAATGCATTTAGTTTTTTAATTGAAAGTTTATGGTCGTTTCTTTTTTTAAAAATAATTGACTTTTAAATAAGTAATGGCTTAATTAACTTTTCCTCTATTTTTTTCTTAATTTGCTCAACTTCCAGCTTAGTGTCAGCAAAGAAAGACTGCTTCTTTTTTCTACTGAGTTAATATTTTTTCTCGGTTGCAGTTTTAAGCCTGAAGTTATTGTTTTCTGGCTTTGATACTACAAGATTTCAGATTTTTGTTTGTTTTGATATTTGCCAGTTTTTCACGTTTTCTAATTTTGTCACATTATCACATTATTGACAGTTCCATGTCACCTTATTAGCATTGAGAATAAGACACAATTGAAGATATTAAAATCTTGAAAGACATACATCATCGTTTTAACGGCCTCGACGCCTCTTTCTTGAAGAAATCAATTGAATTTTTTAATTTTGTCTCTAACTGTCATTTATACTTTGTCGTTTCGGTCGTGTGAAATTTCCTGTAGAGTGATAGCTTTCATTGGCTTTTCATGGAAGAATAGAAGAACCGACATTCTGATATTAGTTGATAGCTGATGGCTTTCATGACTTTGAAAACAATCGTTTTCCAAAATTAAAAAAAAAAAACTTTTTAACTTCGCAATTGTGTTCTTTTTATATTTCTTTTTGTTACCTAATCTCGTTAGTTAATTACTGGTCAAAAATGACATTATGGGTGTCAAGGGAACAAAACGGATTTGTGTCCCAAAATCTTTTTTTAAAGAATTTGTTATGACCTTACTGGCTTCGACACCGGTTTTTCACAAAAAAAAAGTAAATTAATTTGATTTTGTCATAATTGACGTTCTATTTGTAGATGCAAGAAATACTCTGGATAATTACAGGTCTTGTTTATACTATTATTAAGATTGGTTTTGTAAGTATCTTAAAATTTCATTTTCATTTTTACACGAGGTCAAACGTTGTCAAAAGAAAATTGTTTGATTAAAATAAGAACTTTTTAGTTTTCTTTGTTAAGGAATATCATGATATCATTCAATTATCTTAACTGCAATAACCGACTTGAAACGTGATACACAGAGTGAAATTGAACAGATTTTTGGTTCAGCTCATTAAAACTGAAAAAAAATGAAACCGGTTTAAACTACCTTCAGCCAATATCGCCATTGGAAGCATTCTGATTGGCTCAGATGCTCTCTCATGCAGTGATGCAAACTCGGGTGACACACTTTCCTACTCTCTCAGTACTGCCAGTTCAAGTTTCCAAGTGTCCAGCACCACTGGGGCTCTCACTGTCAAAACTGGCGCAAGTGCGTGTGATCAATTTATCTCTTTATACATTTTGATGGCCTTGTACATTTTTCAGAGGCGTTTAGTTGCTATGTTGGTGCTGTAAAGCATAAAATTAGTTTATCATTTTGAAAAAAAATGATGTGTAATTTTTTAACTAAAAATTGAAAGCATCCATTTAGATCAATTTTCAAAGTTATTTAAACTAACTTTTTGTATTAAAGATCTAAATTATCTACAAAACTATTCATTTCATTGCTTGATTAAAAAGATCTCACGACTCTCATGCCTTAACCTGCTCATATAAAAAAATCTTTTGCAAATCGCGGATTCCAAAAAAGCAGGCGCTTTTCCCCACTCGAATTCAAGATAACCATCGTTTCGAAAGATCTTGCAAGATAACCATCCCGTCACATCTGAGATGGGAAATTATGTCGATGACTCCAGTTAAATCTGAACTTTGTTGCAGCTTTGGAGGCGGATTTTTCGACGACACGTGCCTACTCGCTCAAAATAATAGCAACTGATTCGACCACTCCTACCACAGTGACAGTGCAAGTGCTGGTCCAACAGGCCAATAGCAATGCACCTGTGTGTACTGCTCTCAGTGACACCACTGTACCCGAATTAACTGCTGTCAACACAGGTCAGGCAGAAAATCCCCCCCCCAGTGTTTTACTCCCCCAGCTACAAATAACATGTTGTTTTATAGCACGTTACTAAGTAAAAAAAAATAGCACGTGCGCCTGGGGGCGTAAAAGATACAAGCCCAATAAACTGGGGACGGGGGAATATATCCCAAGAAAAGATTAGCAGCAAAGTTTAAAATCTAGCCGAAGCGGATCTATTCTACCCCCCCCCCCTCAGTGCTTTTTACGGACCCAATTACAAAGTTTGTGTTGTAATTTAGCACGTTACTATGTAAAAAATAGCACATGCGCCTGGGGGGCGTAAAAGCTACTTGCCCACTAAGCTGGGGGGGGGGGGGGGCAGAACAGATCCACCAATTCACCGACTCTTTTGATAAAGCATCAGAGTTTTGTTTCAGTGATTGCGACAGTTTCCTGTCCGGATGCGGATGAGAGTTCAACACCAGAAGGCATGGTCAGGTACTCAATGACAGGGGGAGACCAGTTCTTTTCAATCGGACCCCAATCAGGTAAGCATTTTTTTTGAAATTTTTTTCAAGTTGAGAATTTTATAATCAGTTTCTGTTAATCGGAAAGCTGTCATCAGTTCACCATGCATCATCAGTGACTCATGAAATACTGAAAACATCGCTCGAGACTATTTTAGAACTGCAACCCACACAATAGGGTTGCAGCAATTATTCACGACCAGTCCAATTGCGTCTTTTGTAGTAGGATTTCAGTCATCCCCGCTCATTGGGTGAGAAGACAACGCAAAAATGTTCGTAATTCAATTTCCAGCTTAGTGTTAATGGAAATAGTTCTACCTTATAACTGAGCTACAACTAAAAACCACCATGGAGAAGATCCATAAAAAAGAAATGAAACAATCATAAAGTTATCTGCAGACAACCAAATTCCTAATTTTCACTGGTTTTTGTTCTGAAACAGTGAGTTATGGTTCCTCATATCTGGTATTTGTATCCATTTGTATGTGTTAATATCAGCAGCTGGTTCTTGGCCTAGCAAATAATCCCCAATCTATAAGAACCCCCCTGTTGTTTCTAATAAGAAATAAACCCTCATGTAAATAGCTCCTTATAAATAAAACCCCACGATAACGTAGTATTTTAGGCAGGATAATTTTTCGGCCTAGTGTTTTGACATCAAGTCTCACAGGCCTCTATGGGTAATTAAAGCAAAAAATTTGTTCGTGCGGGAAGGAAACACTTCCCGAAAACAAATGATAGTAAAACTGATGTTCACAAATGGCATTGAAAAATTCAAATGTTCCAAAACCACAAAAGAACTATCAGATTTACTACTTCAAGATCATCGCAGTTGTAATATTTAGAAATAGCTGGATACACCATACGTACGATAATTTATTACCAAGTATAATTGGTTGAAGTTTTCAATACATGAACAGTTAATTTGTGTTATCAAGCCTTGAAAGCGACTTACCTGATTGTTGCAACATTTGCAGAAATTTAAACTTCTACCGAAATTGAACCTGTTGAATGTGTAATATCGAAAGTCTTGAAACATTGAAAAAAAAAGAGATCAATCAAAAAATACAGGGCTTCGATTTAAACTTCAGCAAGAGAAGTGCAAAATAATTCAAATTTCTCTCCGAAAAAAAGATCCTGCAAACGATCTAAAAAATGTCAATATTAATGAAATTTGTCATCACGAGCAAAGAGAGCGGTCTAAAACACAAAAAGTTTAGTTAAAAACTCCGTTTTTACATGTCGGGCTAGTTTGATGTTCAATTTTTACAACGAGTCGTGTGCACTAAAGTTAATTTTTTCTGCGGTACTTATCTACAAATTAAAGGAAACATGACGCGATGACAGATTTTTTGCAAGGTATTAGCTACAAAAAAAATGGTTTTTACTGCTGAAACCTCAATGAAAAGAAAAAAAAATACTGACATCGTTTATGTTTGACGATAATATTCAAAGCGAGCTCAACAAATTTAATCGATCCATGTTGAAGAGATACTACTCATACAAAAATTTCACACGATTTTGAATTGAATTGTTTATAAACAGATTTAAGTTCTCCTATTGAAGCATAATACTTTATTCAGCCTTGAGGAACTATGAAGTTCAAGTCTGGGATTATCGTAGAATTTCATTTCAATTTTCTTGCGGTTTGGCCAGCTTGAGCTCTTCATCACAAGAAATTCCGTTGTATAAATTTTTCAACTTGCGCCCTGATTGTAAAAATCTTCCTTTTCCAAACGGATTTAGCAGAAATTTGGCAGAATGAGTAGACTAAGAAAAATAGTTTAAATTTGAAACGAAAGCAATTAAGGACAAATTTTCACGAAAAAATATGAGCACCCGAATATTTACCGTCGACTTCTCAAACTATTGATTCCCAGCGATTTATTCAAAGCTAATAACGTTTGCCTGAACAAAGCATTTTTTTTCGAGACATAACTTTTCTAGACAATTAAATTGACATTCAGAGAAAAAAAATGGAAAATTTTGAAAATCATAGACCAAATATTTAATTAATCTCAATTTATCAAAATTATTGCTATCATCATCAAAATTTAAAATAAAAAATGTAGCGTAGTAAAAGATTTGACAAGTGAATTTCGTGTCATTGTTTAAAACAAAAAATTTTAAAAAAGCAGGCCAGTTCAAAATCTAACGAAAACTCTGAGAAATCTAGAGATACAAAACTTAACAAACTTGAAAAAACATGCGTGGAAACTAAAAGAGTGAGCTCGAAAACTTCAAAAATTTTAGTCCTTTGTACCAGAAGTTGATTTTTTTTCCCAATTCTATTCGTATATTAGACGAAATCAGGATATCTCAAAAAAAACAAGCTATCTGACTGCATCTCAACGTAATGCCTGTGCATTTAATCAATTGCTCTCAGTTTAGAAAGTGAATTTATCTGTGAATTTCTCACGCAAAACATGCTGAACAGTTTTGTTCGTCGATTCTAAAAAATAGAGTAGCTCCTGATTAGCCAGTCGAGAACTTCTAGTGTCCTATAAAATAAAAATTTTAAGTATTTAAACATTTCAAAATAAATACTGGATACCGAAATTAGACCAAAACACAAAAAATCCGAGGAAAAAGTTGGCACATATAATTTTCTATCTGGAAGTGCTTGATAAGGAGAACTTGAGGGCAGAAAAGGACAACCAAAAAAAAACGATCCGTTGAGGGATCAGTTTTCCTTGGAATATAATTTTTGTAAGCAATTTATAAATTATTTGAAAAAAAATAGAATTTAAAGCTGAGGGTCTAGAAGAAATGAAGTTTTTAATTGGAAATCCTCAAATGGCTAATGTGCACCTTTTTCCTCGTTTTAACATTATTTTTGAGCCTCGTCTGAGACCTAAGCAGACGAATAGCAAAACAAAAACAAAATAATCAACTTTTATATTTAAACCTGTTGAAAAGATTTCAAAGGATTGAAATTTTTGAAATCACGCAAACTACTCTCTGAATAGAAAACCTACAAAAACCCTGACAAAAATTGCCATAGTTGCCTGATCTTTCCTTTCTCAGTCCTTCCAAAGCCGTCATTTTTATTGACAATAAAAATTGTCTTCACAAACTGTTTTTCAGAATAAAATATTCATCAAACTTTGCATCCTTGTGCTTAGATAGAAGCTAGGGACCAAAGAATCAAAAAACAAAATTCCAAAGTTAAAAAAACTGCATTTCCAGACTATGCGACTCCAAATATAACTTATGTCATTCCAGAGAACCCAAAATCAGACCTTCAGTTATTGTTTTCTAATTACTTAACATCTTCAAATTGATGAAAGTTTAATTAGCCGGCTATCTATAACATGAGTAAGATTAACTGTATTAACATGAACTCAATCAAGATCTTTTTTTCAAAAATAGCTGAAGGATTCTGAGGTAAAACCGCCAAATGACATTTAAAACACGCACGTGCAAGTTTTACAATGCCGAAAATCGCGAGTGCCAGAAGTTGAAATGCCTGAAGTTCCTATATACTTAGCCAGAAGTTGAAGTGCCTGAAGTTCCTATATAATTAGCCAGAAATTGAAATTTTTAAAAATTGACTCCAAAAAATCTGAAAAGCGTTCTTTGTTTATAATTAATTGTACAATTATAAAATACAGCTCCAGTAAATGAAAACTTTTTTGGTACAAAAACCATGAAAATCATTGTTCTCCATTATTTTGATTGTTTTATCGACACGTTATTTGATATATTTTTGAACCATCATTGCAATGTTGTAGCGACTGCTTGAGTGATATTCCTCCCCTTTATTTGTTCGCTTTTCTTGAAAAATTTTTTTCCGGTTTTGGCCACTGCTTGTTGGTGCATGCAATTCTGTCCCCTAACAGGATTTTGATTTTGGGTTTTTCATTCTGTAATGTTAATTGTGCTGTTACTGGTTTACAGGAGGATGAGAGTACTGATGGGTGGGGGCGGGGGGGGGGATTGCAAAAGCAAAAAAAAATTCTGGGGGATGGAGAAATGGAAAAATCCCTCGTATCAATTGACAAAGGTATTGGTCAGCTAGGTCAAGACTCATGGCAAAAATCATATCCATAGATGTCCCAAAAAACTTTGGGTCTTCCCTTTTTTAACTTGAATCCATCGTTTCCACAGATTGTCCAACCATCGAATATTGTCACACGTTGCTTTTGCAAGAATGGAATCATCATCGGTCATTATTTTTTAGGGACAATTGGCCCTTTTTTTATATCAAACAGAAAAATTAAAGAACAACGAAATTGAGAAATTGTTTTGTTCCTTTAGTGCTTTGGAAAAAAAGAGCCATTTGTCTGCGAAAGTGATTCTCCTTTCCACTAATCAGAAAAAAATTCTATTTTGATTGTTTAATCGGTTAAAATCACTTCCGCAAAGCTTCCGACTGAACTTGCACAGTGCTTGTTTTAAAATGGTTACGTGACTCTGCAGACGTCACTTCGAAATTCTGACATTATATCTCGAACCGCTTCGCGGTTCTCGATAAACGTCAGAAGTTCTCAGTGACTTCAAGCAGAGTCACGTAACCATTGCAAACAACACTATATTGCATCGTAAATTCTAATAACTGCTTTACAAGATACTCCAGAACTATAAGCCCTCGATTGTCAAAAATCTGGTTTTTAATCTCGAGTTCGGCGGAGGGGGAGCTATAGCGGTGAAATTTTTACAGTTTATAGATTAAAATTAAATACAAGTATTGCTTTGATCTGATCCGGGTCGAGGAAAAATCGAAAAAATTTGTAAGATAAGCGGTGAAAAATTTTTTAACGCAAATTTCGTACATTTTTTTGCGCTGAAATGCGGTGAATGCCGTGAAATAATGTGGTTTCACCACTAGAGTAAGCGGTGAACTTACAAAAATTCACCGCAATTCACCGCTATTTTATATAGCATGCTTAGGTGTCATTCGTCTTGTGAAGCCAGTTGACTACGAGTCAATGGACAGTTCTCAGCTACAGCAGACACTCTACATAACCGCCAGTGATAGAGGAGTGCCTGCAAGGACTGACCATGTCCAGGTATGCTCATAACAGTATCTGATTTTAGTCTGCCCACCCCCCCCCCTCTACGTTGTGCAGCCGTCAGTTACAGAGCACGTGCATTATACGGATCCGCTTCTGACGCACACGTGCCATGTTTTTACATAATGCGATTTACTGTGTAAAGGCACGTGTCTGTGATTGGGTGTGCATAACGTACTGGGGGAGGGGGGATGCATAACGGGATTTACTATACAAAGTATATCATTGTGCGTTATCATTGCATGTGCTTTAGGATTAGAGGCGATCATAATTAAATTTACCATATTAACCGCAATCAACACTAAAAAACGTATGATATTTCGAGAAAAAAAATTGGGATTGATGCCGCTATCTTTTTTAACACGCAACACTAAATTGGTTTTCCATCAAACAGTCGAATACCATAAAAAATCAGTTCGAATTTTGCCAAAAGTGTTCAGAAAATTGAATTCAAGAAGTCCAACAGCAAAAACGTTGGCCGAGCTTAAGTAAATTGATGGACTATTTGAGTCGAGCGTGGTCTTTTGATAATTCGGGGCCTAAACATGGTTGTAGTTTCAACCATTCAACATGTTGTAAACCAATTTAATTCTCACCTGGTTTAGGTCACATACACATTCACCAATGACAACGATAATCCTCCCGATTGCAGTATCTCCTTCGCTACCCAGTTCCCACTTGGGCGCATCACAGACCAGACAGCAGCCAACACTGTGGTCGGGGTGCTCTCATGCTATGACTTGGACGCAAGTGCTGGAACTCCAACTACTGTAGCTTTCACTCTGGTTAGAAACAAGACCAATCCCTCCGCTCCCATTTTTAGCGCTTGCCCATCAGGAGCTCTCCCCTCCGTCCGATTTAGCGCGTTGAAATCCGGACTTGCCCATCCCCAATTTTCTCCCCGCTGAATTAAGTGAAACAGACCAAATTGCGAGAGTTACACGACTGCAAAACTGCGCTCAATGTTGATGTTGATTTTGGCAAATAAATAAGGTGACGCCTGATTTTAAATTTTTATGAATTAACACTACATTACATTAGTTTTCAGAAGCTAAGGAAATGTTATTCACTCGGCACAAATCATCACTCAGTTCCAACAAGTCATCATTAGGCTGCAAAGAAGCCTAGCCTAGTGATGCCTTGAAGCAGTTTAAAGGTAATTGGCCAGAAATCCTTCTTAAAATATAATAAATCTCCACTAATTGACAAAAGTGGATCTAAAAAAACAATAAACTTAAAGAAATAAAGATCAGTAAAATTTTGAAAGTTGTACAGCATTGCAATGAATGTAACACAAATAGAGAGAAATTTGTCTAGTCCGTTTCTTTTTATTGCTTTTATACTTTTTGCAAGGTTGAGATGATACTTGAGCATGATGTTGAGTAATTTCTTTGCACTTAAGCCAATAGATTTGAAACTACAGCCAGTTGCGTTATTGGATGGTTTGATGGTTCCACGTGTAATACATTCTCAATTTCAACAATGGCCCCCAGTTTTCAAAACTATCGTTGATGACTTTCTTTCAAATACGTTTCTTTTACAGTAAAGATCTGATTCCGTTCTCTCACAGAACGACCTGAATCGTGCTTTAACAAACCGCATATAATTCTAACCAAATGAGCCAGTTTAGATTACTGAGGTTCTAGTGCTGTTTTGCACGCCGCTCCATACTAAAGCACAGCGTAATGAACAATCGTTTGTACATACACCGTAAATTAAAAGAGTACTTGTAAAAAAGTCAGCAATTTTTCAAGCGATAAAAAGAACTTATAAACTTGTTCAACTTTTGATTTAAGTGTTGAACATGCTCGGCAAACTTCAAATGACTACCAGGAACAACTCCAAGGTCGTATACACAATGTTTTCGTTCGACAGTTTCCTAGAGCATTTTGACAGGTTGAACAGTACCTTCATTACTTCTGTTATCTCTACTGAAAAACCTGCCAGTATTTTTATTTACAATTTTTGTCATGGATTTAATAATTAACCAAGAGACAGCGTCATTTTTTTACGCGTTTCTGATAATGTATTCCTTCATTCATTTCTTTCGGCAGGAAAACTGTGTCATTGGCAAATAGTATAGAGTCAGAACCATTGGAAATTTGAGTGATCTCATATTTAAAAAAAGTAGAGGCCCCAGAACTGAACCTCTTGGCATAGCATTTACAATAGTTTTCCATGATGATAGCTGACTACCTATTCTAGTTCTCTGATTTTATTTGATAGAGAGGAAGACATGAGTTCTTGTACCGGTCCTCTGAAGCCCAGATCAAGCAGTACATTAACCATGTATTTATATTTCAACGCATCAAAACCTATCGGTAAATCCGAAAATGTTGCTCTTTCTGTTAAATTATTCATTTCCCATGACTTTTGCATTTCAGAAGCTAGCTTGACTAGATCGTTAATCAAGGAAATTTGTCTTCTGCAACCGTACTGTTATAGAGAAGGGGGATTATTTTTGTCAAAAACCTGCTTATTCGAAAGAACATTTTTTTTTCAACAATTTTGCTGATGTGGTTAACATAGAAATACGCATAAAATTGTTTAAATCGTCAAATTTTCCGAATTTAAAGAAAGGATTAACAATTGTCTTCTTCTAGGATTCTCATTTCTAAATTAATAATTAACTATTTATCGTATGAAAATTTTTTAGGCAATATTTGAATGATTTTCGTCAATATTGTTTTGTTTACAAAGCTTTATAACATTGAGTTTTTGTTCTATTGGATCTCATCATTTGATGGTGATTTGTGGAAGTAGGTGTTCAATTAGATGCATCTGCAAAAGAGAATCATTGGAGAACCATAGGCTCCATGATCTTCTCCATGCCTAAAGCGGCTTGTGAAATTTCCCTCAACTTCCTGACCTTCTCTAAACGAGCTTTTAAATTATCTCCTACGTTTGAATTCATTGTTCCCTGATAAAAAAAATGCGTTTATATTTTTCAATTAGTATTTGTAATTTGTTTCTTATTCGATAGAACTTTAATTTACCTGATTCGGATTTGTCACGTAACAAAGTTTGATAAGGGTTATTTTTCAGTGAAGTAAATTATTAACTTCTTTATCCAGCCAAACTTATTTGCAGTTTAATGGTTTGATTAGTTTAGTAGGGATAAACTGATTTGAGTTGATGACTTCTTCATGTCTCTCAAAAGTGACGAATCATTAAATGTTTCGCAGATTTCACTGTAAAGGGTTGTTTTGAATCTAAATGGGTCAGTGATAGTTGTCTCGATGGTTGAGGTCTCAAAGTCATTACTACATTTCATCAAAGCAGCTTTTAATAGTGCATGTTTCTTTTATGCTGACAATTAAACAATTCAGACGCGTAGTGAACATTTTTGAACCTATTAATTTGCTGCATGGTTTGTTATGGCCGATATTGAATCGCCGCATAGGAAATTGATATCACCAGATTTTCTTTCACTTTTTTGAGTTAGTCATGAAGTACTTCTGTGAAACTTTTTATGAACGTAGGCTTTCAGGTAAGTGTTTGTGATATGACAACCCTGTTGTTGACTTTTAAATGTCAGGAAAAATTTGACATAAATTTTTTTGCAGCCAGAAAATTCATGCCATTAATTAATTCTTTGAATATAGGTAGCAACTCCTCCTCCTTTCGCTTCTCTTTTACACCCAATTAGTATTCGGATAGCCACGTTATTCAAAACAGTGTGTGTTGCAACTACCATTGAGCCATATTTCAGTAAGACATGTTAATATAGGTCTATGGTCTAGTTTTAATATCGTTTCAACAAACTCAGCAATTTTTTTTAGTTTTGATCTAATATTTTGAAGAAGACTTAATCTTTCATTTGCGCCAATAATTACGTTTGTCGGACGCATAAGCATGTAGTAAAGCGTGGGTCATCAATTTTTCAAGATTTTTATGTCATCAATTAATAATGGGCTTTGATTCATCATTTTTCTGATAAAACATGAACCATCATCAAAATTCTGATCTTGACGATCTGAAGGCTTCGATTTGAAACTTAAAAAAGGTTTATGGGTTACAGTTTTGATTGTTTTTAAAAAACTATTTTATATTCGCATCTCGAATTCAAATTGGTGTTCGAATCTGTTTAGGATGCTGGAGTGACGCTGTTGCAACTCTCGGCTGTTTCTTGTTCTGTATCTTCACCAGATGTTCCATGTACTGTCGATATACAAGCAGCAGCTATCTGGGATTTCGACGCATCTGTTGAGTTAGTATACTTCAATATTTCATCATATTGATGCAAAAAATTTACAAACAAAACAACAAAATTATTAATAAACCTACACTGTTCTATGGAGAACCCTTTCTGAGTTTAAAACTGCGCTTGCTTGTTTACAAAACATGTTAAGGTTTTATAAATTTTGTCTAAAACATGCGTTCTATAAACAATAAGAATCGTCAATACGAATCGACTTTCAGCTGAAATTGAAAAAGGCTTGTTCAATTTTAGTTATGTTGACTTATAGACAAAAATCTAGCGTTAAAACCTGCTTCTGGCACATAAACAGGCGTTTTTTGTTCTCCTGCGAATTTCTCTCCTTTTTCAATTTCAGGAATGTGGTTTAAAACAAAAGGTTGTGCTTTAAAGTCAGATACCTGTCTGCTGGAACGCTGCACTAGATTTGCTCTGTTAGGTCTGAAAAAAGAAATGTCTTTTTATCTTTTTAAATTAAATCGGTTTATGCAAATAAGTTAAGGTATGCTTGGTTGGGGAACTCATGGTTGAAATCAGCTCTAAGTTCAATCGATTCTCAGAAAATTTTATTACGATCAGGCTGGTATCCGCAAATCACCATGGTACCCACGCAATTGAGTCTTTGCCTTTCGTTTGTTCCCAGAATCCCTCAAACAGTCTGAAAAACAGTTAAATGAAATAAATAAATTGAATTGACTTAACAAATGGCCAGAAAGTAAAATAAAACAGCAAGTGTAAGATATAACTGCCTGGAGGACATCCCAAATAGACCTATTTCTCCTTAAATGGAAATCCGGTGAGTACACTGAGCGAAACATAAATTAATTGGAGGGAAAACTAAGAAAAAATAATTTAAATTTGAAATTTTTTGGAAACGTTTTTAACTGTTGACGGATCTTGTTGATAATGCTCTCAGGTTAATACTAATAAATTGTTCGCCGCTACAGAAATGAGAGCCATAGTTTATAATTTGCCTTTGTAAACATTTCCTTTCAGTTCTTAAAGAATATTTTTCTTGGTAAAATTCTTGTTTGGTACAGTTCGCACACAGATATCTCCAATAACGGGATACTTATGTGTACTTTGTTTGTATTGTAGAAATGTACTTATAACAATAACCTGGAAGCGTTTTTGAGCCGTCCTCCAACAATGGTTCTTAAGCCAATTTCTGTACCGGAGGAGAATTAGTAAAGGCAAAGCATTGATTAGTCAAATGTGAGAGTGGTGGCATTGCTACTCTCCTCCCGTATCGAGGTTTTGTCGAAGAAATATTGTATGAAATGCAGTGAATATTTTTTTCAACGCAAAGTGCCCGCATCTTATGGCGATGAATAGGGTGCAATTTTATGCGACTTTCTGTTTTTAGCGGTAAATTTTTGTGAGATTTGCGGTTTATAGCGGTGAATTTTTTTTAAGAGTTGCGGTCTTTAGCGGTGAAATTTTTGTTTTCACCGCATTCACTGGAATTCATTAAAAAAGAAAATGCCGTACGAGGTGTTCCAACTTGGCGCCTCCTGCATGTCAACATCCTCTTATTCCACTGCTCCATCTTTCACATAACTTCTATGATGTTTCTTGTGATGATGAGACAAAAATGCGTTGAAATATTGTAACATTTGCTAAAAACCGCGAATATTGCAAATTTTCAACGCGAAGAAATTTACACTGAGTTTTAGCATTAAACTGGTTCGAGATATGCGGTTTTTATGCGTGATATTTCTCCTCACCACTTTCACCGATGAACATAGAACTTTTTTTCTAGAACAAATACTCCAAAACAACTCGATGTTTTAGACTGACCATACATAAGGGATCTCAGACTATGAGTGTTTGAACTCGTTTGGCTAAATCCTTGCTCCAATTGAAAACCACTTTTTTGAAAAATTTATTCGCTTATACGCAACTAAAAACGGATGAATAACAAACTTTTTTGCAGCGTTTTCTACGGTGAAGATATTTAATGAATATAGCGGTTATTTTTTACGATTTGCGATTCTTAGCAGCGAACTCTTTTTTCCACCGCTTTCACCGCATTCAGTGCTGAAAATCGACCCGGGCTAGAAATTTTCAAAATATTACAACTGATGAGACAATCGTTTAATGAAACGAGAGTCTACAAAGTTTTGATAGGTTCCATCTCTAAGAAATTCATGATATGTTTAGGGACCAACACTGTTCCGCTAACATTGTCAGATATTGGATAAAATTTCGGGACTGCTGATTATTTTGAAATTATCACAGTGCTTTCTTCCAAAGTACTGGATTTGAAAATGACCTTGGTGAGAATAATTTTTCTACATTTCCCAATGTTAGTTCAAATGTTCGTTAGAAGTTTGATAAGCATATTCAGATTTTAAAAAAAACTGTCAATCTAAAGTAATGCTAGCTGTTTAAGCATAAAATTGCTTTAAGCCAACAAACAGTAGTTAGATAACCTTCGACATAATCCCTAAATTTTTTCAACAGAAAAGCTGGTCCACAATATATACCAAAGTGATCAGTTCGCCATTTTTTGTGTTACATATTTAACACTAGAGTCTGTCCATTGAAAAAACTGTGCGCCCGGAACTAACTGCAAGTCAATATCAGTACCGTGAAAGTCTAATTGCCTCTCTAATATCAGTTATGATTGAATGTATAATTTTTTAAACTTGTCACTCTTGTGCATGTCTTATCCAAGACTCGACAAGTCTAAATCCAATTCTTGGCATTTATAAACGGTCTTAAAAATTGCCCAAAATAGCTAGAAAACGTCAAAGATAGTCCAAAAACTATGTCAAAAAAGCCGGGAAAACGTCAAAAATAGCCAACAAAAAAGTCAAAAATAGCCAGACAAACGTTATAAATAGCCTGAAAGCATATATAGCTCTAAACCATATATATCACTCTTGATTTTGACCAGGTGATTAGCGAAATAGCGGCATGAGAGCTAAGGGCATGTTGAGTTATGTCATAAATGTTACCTTCTTCTCATTCGTTTATAACTATATTCTCTCTATAATCCATAAAGCTGGCCAATTGTGACTAGCTCAGGGCACCATTGGCTCAGAAACCAACTGGTTTTGGGGTACCGCAATTGGCATTTGACTAGGTCTTAAACTGGATTGGCTGGATTGTAGCCGTACAGCAGAAGGACCTCAAGGTTAGCTGAAATGAAAAATCAGCAACATTACGTGAGACCAGCATTTTTGAACTTTTATCCATACCAAAGAATTGGTTTCCGATTAAAAAAATTGTCCATTTCTTCTGTTCTTTCGTTGCTTAAGGAATGTTTCCTTTAGATTTGAAGAGTTCATTGTGACAGCATCTGACTCAGTCCAAACTGATGAATTTCATGCCTTGTTCACGTGTGTACCTGTCAACGAGGCTGTGCCCACCTTCACGAATGGTAAGATGGGTTGGAACTTAAACCCTACGGGACATTTTCACACCGGGTTGACCACCATAAATGTTTCTTGAAAACCATACGTAAGACATGTATGGTTGTATGGCTTCTTTGATACCATACACAAGACCATACAAAAAAACTTGAAGCTGATCTAAAATGACGTCTCTTGGATCACGTAGTACATCGACTATATCGTAGATGCCACTGGCCTTCAACAAAAAGAATTTTTTTCTATGATGTCTTGGATACCATATCCAAGACTATCGACTTTTATGGCCCATCCAAAATCATAAAACTTTTTTTGTGCAACTTCATTTTTTGGCCATCTTTTTCGGCCATGATACAAAAGTCTCGCCAGTTACTGTGTTTTTAGTACCCTACTCCTGCAATTTTTTTCTTATAAACTATATACCTACCAAAAATGGCTTTCTTAGAAACCACAAGCCGACCATTAATGGCTCTCTTAAATACCATGAACCTTCCATAAATGGTTTTGATGCCATAGAATTACCATTAATGGTGATCTTGCCTACCATAGAGTTACCATGAATGGTGATCTTGGATGCCATAGAGTTTTCATTAATTGCTTTCTCAGATATCATACCCCTGACTATTTATGGTATCTTGGATACCATGGTAAGATCGTACATTAATATTTGGCCCTCCGTGGATGGAACCATAAATGGTATTAATTATGGTATCTAAAGTGGGCCAACCAGGGCAAGATCTGTTAGTTAAATCAGTTATAACCCAAAGCTTTGATTTTGCAACCGTAGCTTGTTCAGTCAATTATCGACGGCAATCTTACAACAACTTGAAAAGTCTTCAACAGATCTGACTTGGATTCTCGTTAAAACCAGGGCGTTTAAGAAATGCCCAAATTCGATAGCAAGCAACCAGTTGATGTAAGGGTTACCAAACTAGGCTTGCAAAAAAGATATGCTAATTGGAATCCGGTACCGGATCCATTTCACAGTAGCTGAGTCTGCTTAGATATCAAAATCAATTTTTGTTAGAGATTTGATGTTTCCCGAAAAACTTTCTCGTACTATCCAAGTATTGCGATTACAACACAAACACATAGCTACAAAAAACATTTCTTAAAAGATCAAGATGACCCCAAAGTAGATACTAAAAATCTACTAGGACCTTAATCAAAATCCATGTAAAACAAGGAATGTCAAAATTATCATGATCAGCGATTTCCACCAGCCGTTTGAGACCTATAGTTTTGTAACAGATTCTTTTTTTTGTTTTCATTTTTACTAGGTCAAACACCAAGAAGTTTTTGACTGTGAAAAAACTGTGAAACTCCAGGCAAATTTTAGATTAAATCGTGTTTCTATGATGAAAAACACTTTAAAAGGGTGATGCAGTATTACAGAGCAGCTGTAAGCGAACGAACAGATAACTAATTCTGCAAAACAAATTGATCACGTATTTTTAAGCGTTAACTACGAGTACTCTTAGCGCCCACCAAACAAATTAACGCGCGCTTAGGCTAACAATATTTTATTTTTGAGCCTTTACGTTTTTTATTAATAAACGAGCCACAGTTTTGGCCTGGATTTTCCAGGACCAAATTCAAACTAGAACTAGAACTAAATATGAGTAAGCTAGGCTAATACTGCTCTAATTCCCTGCTCTTTGACGGACCTTTCCTACTCAGGGGAACTACTAAAAGCAATGCAGGGGCATCTGAAGAAAAACCATAAATTCCCCCACAAACTTCAAAGTTACAGAGGCAGAATGGGAAGAATTAAGGCGCCTACGCAGGAACGAAACAGGCGCAAAAGCTCCCGTTTTTTAATGTTTTTTAAAGGAAAAACAATAATAGTTTCATGAGATGAGCAGAGTTTAATCTCTCAATTTCTCGGCCAATAGGAAAATAAGGAAAATTTTTTACTATGAACGTGAACGTGGTTTTCCGCCCCCTATCGGCTCGATATTTCGCTGATATTATTGAGAAAAAGAAGCAGGGTGAGATTATTAGTGTTATGAGCTAGACCGCAGAAAACGGTCCTTATTCCCTTCTAGTAAATTTTAAATAAAATGTCTCATGAAAAATGTACTGTTTAAGCAGTAAATAACCATCTGACAACTGACAAAACTAAGCAACTTAACATACTATTTTTCTAAGTTTTTGTAATCAGCGCGCAACAAGAAGTCTTAAAATCAGCACCTCCCTGCTCATCTCGACAAAACTACTACTCAATTGGTAATTAGTAAGCACGGAATTTTATTTTTTTTTCTTTTATAAATTAACACTTGGCATATATCTTTGCCTTCGATTTGTTATATCTTTCATCAAGTTAGACCAGCATACATAAAGAGATCCCGTATTGTGTGATTTGTATCAGCCCGATCTAATTTGGCAGTGAAAAAAACTATTCCCAATTACATTGTTCGTAAAACAAAAGTGGAACTTTAAATCCGAAACAACTAATAGAAAAACTGGCTTCTAAATCTTACAAAAGTAAATTGTTTTTGTTTTCGTTTTAAGCTAAGACACTTGCCTTATCAACAATAGACTGAGCGGTAAATTCGTGCGTTCTGCTAAGGTGGACTGAGGTTGCTTAAAACATGTCGGATCTATTCTTTTTCAACCCCCCCCCCAGTTTTTTTATGACCCCCAGTAACAAAATATAGTTGTTTTATAGCACGTTACTATGTAAGAAGATAGCACGTGCGCCTGGGGGTCATAAAATATATATGGTCACTAAGCTGGGGGGGGGCAAAACAGAATAGATCCAAGATTTCTCTAATGAGCCCGTTGACTTATTTGACTTATAACCTTTTTCTAATGAAATTATTTTCGTCACAATTGAGACCAAAGTTTATGTAGAAGGTATGACTACCAAAGATACAATATAATCAGTGGCACTTTTCCAATCTATACTGTCTACGCTATTTATGCATATCATATATTGGATTGTAACCCACCGTTTAATTGGTTCCTCAAATAAACAAGTTTGTCCAAAAACTTGTGCAAGTAAAAAATAAAGTGGCAATTATCGTTCGTCAGATACTGCTGACACTGCTGATTTTTTTGCTCTTGATACTGCTGAAATTTGCATTTGCGAGGTAAAATTTAAAACGCAAACAAATACCCGAAAGGTTGGTTTTAAAACAAAATTGTATTCGACCATTAGCTCGTCAATTGGTTAAGCAAATATTACGAGTGAATTATTGAGATCGTGCTTCGCGAAGACATTGCTGTTATTTTCAGTATTTTGCCAACAATTCCTGTATTTTCATTGTCCAGCTAAATTCCAGGTCGCGTTTTATCGTCTAGCCAAAGTCGAGGACGGTTGTTTTAGTGCCAGCCAAAGTTGAGGACATCACGTGAAGTCCATGCAAATTCTTTTCATACTAAAAATCATTCGAGGGCAGAGTTTTTTATGCCTTAAATCGGTTGAGGAAGATCTTTTAGTAAATCCAGGACTAGACTAGCTTAAGAGAAGTTTGTGGGATAGAAATAGAGGGCACTATAGAAGATAGGGTTTGATTAAAACATATAGCAAGCACCGAATTGGCTGTTTTTCCCCAAAATAGTATATTCTAAATGTTTCCAGCACAAAATAAGAATTAACACAAAATTTTTGAAGGCTGTTCAGCGATTGAATTTGAAAAATTATTCTCTCCAGAAGTTTTTTGCTATTGCAGTAGTATGCTGTATATAGTGCATATTTCAGTTAATAGTAGAACTGATCCTCTAACACAAATGTACTTCTATTAGTCTATTAATTTTGATTTCTTTAATATCTATATAAACTACTGAAGATTCGATTCTGAAACCATATTTTTAATGGAAACTTCAAAATGATGACATGCTATAATCTGCTGAAAAATTTTACGAAAGTGTTACCAAATTTTACCAATTTTTACCGATAAATTCAGCGCAATTCTTACAAAAATTCTTCTGCATTTTCATCTCAGTCACCGCTTATACTTGCAGGCGCCTCACTGAATATGGATCTTTTCAACAATTGCCCCCCCTTTTGCAAAAGGGGGGGCTATTCTTGAATAGAATTTAAGCGAGCCATTTATTAACCAATCAGAGACGACTAATAAATTTCCACGCATGCGCATACTATGTTAAATTGAATTGAATAAAATACGCCATGGTATGGCAACTAGCCGAACTGGAATACAAAGCGAAAAGAATTTCCGACTGGCGGGTCGGTGGGCGCGCTTCGCGGCTTCGCCGCGATAACCGACCCGCGATTTCCGGATTACATCCCACAGCGCGTGAGAGGCATGGCCGTGAACAGCGGTCCGCAATTGCGCTTAAACTGATATTCGGCTATCTAAACTGTAGGCCAAGTAATATCGTGGTAAGGTATAGCACAGAAGGGGTGGCGATTCTCTACTCGGGACCAAAGGGGGGGAGGCAATTGTTGAAAAGATCCCTGAATATTTTTAACCACTATTCACTGCAATTATTTTACTGCAAGCCAAATTTGTTCGTGCATGCCACGGGCGTTTCGAGTATTAAGGTCGAAAACGCAGTATAGAGATAGTTTTTGAAACAATTTTTGGGTATCAAATAAATAATTCTACTTGACAAGATTTGTATTTGTGTAGCAAACGGACCTTTCTCTACAAATGAGGGATTAAGCATCAACACACTGATAGCCACACTTACAGCCACCGACACAGATTCAAGTGCAAATCATCACGGACAGGTCAGTTCTTGCGAGCCAGAGACCATACCACATAAAGTGGACGATTTCTTCCAGTTTACCTCTTTCATTCCACAAAACTTATCTCAATATATGTAAAAAGGGCCTTACAGTGTGGAATATGGCGACAAAGGAAATGAGTACACTGATTTATAATCATACAATGTCTTTGTCACTTTTCGCCAAGTTCCACAAATTCCCGTTATATTAATTAAAGGCAGCGGAGCTGGCTGCTAATGAAAATATCATGAACATCATAAACTGGTATATACTGTTTAAACTGATCGGCATAAACTGATCACGTTGTTAGCAAGCTATCTTGGAAAACAGTAGCATATTTAAGTAAATAAACACAAACAAAATTTAGAATTTTATGCTTACTGAACTTTCGTCTTTCAGATAGCTTTTGAACAAATGGAACCGAATGACTTCTTAGCCATTGGGCCCAATGGTGATATACGCAATCGAGTGGTATTGGACTACGAAGATGTGACCATTTCGTCGAATAGCTACGAGATCGAAATTTTGGTTCGTAAAAAAACTGACTCAAAAAGTTTGCTCGATTGCTAGATTTGCTTCAGCCTTTTTCAATTTGCTGAAGAACTTACTATTCGCCGAGAAACAGAAAATTCAAATTGTTACATCTTAATAGTTTTGGACTTTTACGGGTTAATTAACTAATTTTTGACCAAACGAACTTAATTTAGGTCCGATTGCTGACTAGAGTCGGGCAGTTTTACTCGTATTATTTCGTTAACGGACAAAATATTACGTACGCTCTTGTAAATTTATCTATTTTTCTACTCTAGTGAGTTGTGTATTAGGTGAGAGTGAAAGACTTGTCAATTCATGGTTGCCCACCTGGTCTGGCCTATAACACAGCTACCGTAACAGTCACTGTCAATGATGTTGATGACGAGCCACCCTACTTTACAAACCTGCCTATGTTAGTGAGAATGAGACAGAAATAAAATTTATTATTCAAGCTACGTGTAGTTTTTTGGCTCGTTCAAAGACAACTGTTGTCCAGATTTTACACTGAAAATTCCTAGCTTGCAAAAATTGAGCGTAACTCAATTTTTTCACGCTTATTGGATTTCGTTTTCAACCTTGGCCAACGAAAGCAATCGGCGACTATATTTCCGCAAGCTATGTCTGAAATTCAACAATTTGCCTGTCGAGGCCTCGCTCTTAAAATTCAGTTGTCTCGACGTTGTGGGTAACTTAATTATTTGCACCGCACGCAGGTTTTTTTGATTGCATGAAATTTCCACGAGGAGGCGCTTTTTATCCTGAAAATTTGTCGTTGATACCTCAAAATGTAGTTAACTTACCTCTTTGCCGTTGTTGCCAAGTGCACTGATTTATTATGACGCAGAACTGCAGTTTATCGCAATATTTTTTATGATAATCTCAATCCGTTCCAAATTTTCTTTATTCACGGTTCTTTAAATTTGTAATTTGTGCAATCTATTTATTTGATATAATAATTTTTATAGTCGAATGGACAATGAACAATATCAAAAAAGAACATCAAAACTGAGTTTGAATGAACAACTGAGTATAAATGAACAAGATCAAAACTCTGATACCCCATGGTACCATAAGGCTACGTACACGAGAAGAAATTTTGAATATTTCAACAAACATCAAATGAAAGAACATCTGAGTTCAAACCAGTTCTTTACTAACCAATCATTGCGCGTTTAGTTCTCTGAGACTCTAGCAGACAGTTTCATAAAGTTATCATACATGCTTGCAACAACATCTGTTTAAAAAATCAATCCGAATTTCTGACACTTTACGCTCTAAATTTACACAACTAATTACCCGTTTTTATAAATTGCTGCTTCAAAATGATCAACGAAATTTTAACTGTTTTAAAATCCGAACTAAAGGCAGGCAACTCCAAGAAATCTTTTTTCTGTACGAAATCAATGACAGTACGCTAGTTGAAAATCAGGGTCTCGAAAAAAAAACCATTTTTTTTTGTTGGTTTCTAAAAATTTCTAGGTAATGTTAAGCTTTGGGATTATTTGGACATCTAACAGGTGGATTCCGTCCATCTGATTGTATTGCACCCCAAAATGTAAGTGACTCTATTTTTGAAACTTCTTTTTTTTGATGAAAAATATTTTTGTTGTTCCATTTCTAGGAAGAACATGAACAATTTCGTTGGAAACATTCTCTCAGGGCATTCGACCTTGAATTTAAACTGAGTGCTCTTGTATAGTTTGTACACAGAAATAAATTGGACATTTTGAAAAGTGTTGTGCCTCGTTCTCGTATCGAGTAAATAAGTTTGAATATTTCTTGAAAGAAAAAGTATATAAAATTCAAGACTCAATTTGTAAGGCTTTACTATGTATCGGGACATAGACAAACTCACGAAGAAATTTTCATGATCTATTTACGTATAGAAACATGTGTAACAAGCGTATCTCGAATGTACAAGACAATAACACTACCTCCGATAACACACAAAAAACCATAAGCTCTCTATACGAGAGAAAACCGCATGTTTTTTACTGCATTAGACAACCAGAAGGTCGTCCGCCAAACGTATCTTTGATCTCTAGTTGAAGGTCAAAAAGGGGTCAAAAACCTATTAAGTTTAACCTAAAAACCATAAACAAAATTTTATGGGGGCAAAAAGTTCTGACTTTGACGGGATTCGAACCAGCGACCTCTGGGGCGCGGGCCAGAGGTCTTAACCGCTCGGCGAAATGGGCTATAGAACAATCTGTGCGAACGCACATGTTATTTCCTCTCGCTTGAACGCATTTGCATTGGCAACATCCTCCGACCCCAAAAGTGATGATTCTAAGACAGGCATTAGATTAATTACGGGGCGGGATAGGGTGCCGTTTGGTGTTTGCACTTCGGCAGATCGCGCAATTCCATCGTTACCGTAACGCAGACTCGAAACTCTAGCGAGCGGATAGTGGCCCCTTGGGCTGTTGTCATCGACTATCCAGACTAAGTCGCCAGTTTTCAGCATTCCGGTTGGTTGAGTTCTCCATTTGGGGCGGCGGTTCAACGCAGGGACGTACTCTTTTAACCAACGCTTCCAAATCTCATTCGCGTAAGCTTGCGCTCTAGCATACCTCTTACGATGGTTAAAGTCATCAACCGGAGCGAGTGAAGGCAAACAGGAACTGCGATTTCCAAGGAGGAAGTGGTTCGGCGTCAAGGCGTCGAAGTCGTTAGCGTCGGAACTAACCGGCGTCAGCGAGCGGTTATTCAGCGTCTGTTCGACTAAACAGAAAGTCGTATGAAGTATTTCATCAGTAAGTCGGCGGTTGTCGAGTATGGCGTACAAAGTTCGCTTGAAACTACGCACAAGCCTTTCCCAGACGCCTCCATGATGCGGCGACGCAGGCGGATTAAATTTCCATTTGATTCCCTTCTGTGCGAGTTTTGAAGCTATCAATTTTGCATCCCAATTGAGCAGACATGCCAATAGGTCCTTTTCTGCACCGACAAAGTTCGTCCCATTATCTGACCAGATTACTGATGGCATTCCACGGCGTGCGATGAATCGCTCGATACCCATCACGCAGGTGTTTGCATCCATCGAGTGCGCTATCTCAACATGCACGGCAAGAGTCGTGAGACATGTGAACAAGAAGCCCCATCTTTTCTCAGATGAGCGGCGTATCGTTACGTAAAAAGGTCCAAAGTAATCTAGACCCACGTTGGTGAAAGGCGGACTCTGAAACCCAAGTCGTTCAGACGGAAGATCAGCCATCATCGGCTGGACGGGTGTTGCATTTCTTTTTCGGCAAAGAACGCAACTGAAGCGAATAGAACGGAGTGTTGAACGAAGTTTCAGGAGCGCAAATCTTTGTTGGATAAGTGCACGGAGATAATCGATACCTTCATGGTGATGTTTCAGATGCATGTGGCGTAGGAACAACAGAACTAATGGATGGCGTCCATCAAGTATTATTGGATGCTTCAAGTCAAAGTCAATTTCGGCGAGTCGTTTAATGCGACCGGCGGACCGTAGTAGGCCACTAGGTCCAATGAACGGCGAGTAAACGGCAATACGGCTTTTCATGTTAATTTGTTTTTCTTGAGCAAGCTGCTGTCGCTCAATGGGAAATGATTCAGACTGAATAATTAACTGCAGCTTTTGTTCTGCAGCGCTAAGTTCTTCCGGATCAACTATTTCCTTTCCAGAAGACCGATAGGCGAGATGACGAGGAAGTAATCGCATGCAATACGCAAGAATCCTAAGCAGTTTAGGATACGAACTGAACTTACGGAACGGAAGGCTAAAGTCACTTTTGAAAACGTCGGTTATCAAAGTGGAAGTCTTCTCTGAAGGGGATGCTTCAGTTGAATGACTCTTCAATTTGATGTTTTTGACTACATAGGTATTCGGCTGGAACGGGAAATCGGACGTTCGGAGAAACTGGGGACCATGCAACCAACTGCTTTTTTGGAGCGCTTCAGAAGACATTCCTCTGGTACCTGCGTCGGCTGGATTAGCATGAGATGCAACATGATGCCATTGATCAACACTTGTCCCTTCAAGAATCTCCGAGACGCGGTTTGCGACAAATATCGGTTGCTTGTCCAGTGAGTTCAACCATTGGAGGACAGTAGTGCTATCTGTCCACATAAACGTGTTTTGAACAGGTACGGTAAGTGCTTTGCATATTTCTTCTCTCAATCGGGCTGCGAGCAAAATTGCCTGTAGTTCAAGCTTCGGCACGGTGAGTGTCTTCATTGGGGCGACACGTGCTTTTCCAATCACGAATGCAAGTTCGGTACGTTTATTTTCAGATGGTGGACTGACAAGTGCACGCAAAAACGCAACTGCGCTAAAAACTTCCTGAGAACTATCTCCGAATACGTGCAATTCGAGGTGTTCAAAAGGACCGGAAAAATAGCAGCGAGGTATGGTTAACAAAGCCAGCGTTGGTAACTCAGAACTCCAGGAGGAGAATTGATCAGTCATTTCATTGGGGAGTCTTTTATCCCAGCTCTGACCATGTAAACGCCAAACATTTTTCAGGAGAAGTCGTGCTGTGACGGTAAAAGGAGCAACTAAGCCAATGGGATCGAATACTTTGGCTACTAAACTCAAAACCAACCTTTGCGTGACAGCTTTACTGCAATCCCAAGAAGTGCCGCGACTTACTACTAGAGTGTCTTTGGTATGATCCCATTTTAATCCCAAAACATGGGAGGATGACTCTTCCATTGATGCACCAATGACTTTCCGAACAGACTCAACTGATTGATCTTCAAGCTCTTCTAGTAAAACCTGGCACGTTACTAATAAACTTAGTTAGTTTGAAACCACCCTTACTAAGTAATTTGACCAAGTCTCGTGACCGCTTGAGCACCTCATCAGGAGATTCCATTGAGTCCAGGTAATCATCCATATAGAATTTTTCATGAACTGCCTTTGCTGCGTCTGGATACTCTTTTTCATGATCTCGTGCTGTTCGCTGCAACGCGTAATTTGCGCAAGTCGGTGAGTCTTTGGCGCCGAAGATGTGTCGAGTGTACTGATACACCTCAACGGTCTTTGAGGGGTCCTCCCGCCACAAAAAACGGAGAGCTGGTTGATCAGATGGCAACACACCTACCTGCAGGAACATTCCCTCGATGTCAGCGGATACCGCAATTTGATGCTGACGGAATCTGATCAGCGTGTGAATCAATTTCTGTAGAAGATCTGGACCAGTTAGCAGCACTTTGTTCAAAGAAACTCCTTGAAACTTGGAGGCACCATTGAGGACCCTTCGCACCTTACCAGGTTTGTTTGGGTTCATGACCGGATGATGCGGCAAATACCATTTCCTGCCGGGTTGATGCTCAGTTTTCTCACCGGTTTGCACTTTAACAACATACTTTTTACTCAAATCTTCTCGTATTGTTTGTGCGTAGCGTTCGCGTAAGTCGGGATCTTTACTAAGTCTCTTCTCTAAGGACTTCAGCTGGACCAATGCAGAAAAATAATTGTTGGGAAGTTTGACTTCATCGGAAGACCACAACATACCAACGAAGTAACGACCTTTCTCGTGTACGGTTGACTGATCGAGAATTTCGACGGCTCGACGGTCGGACGCTGAGCGCAGATCCACTTGCTTAACAGCCACGTATGATTCCATGTCATACCACGATTTGATTTGTGTTGCCAACTCAGAGTCATGTTCAACTACCGCTTTAAAACTTGTCGAGATTAGACCGGACGCTGACGGCATTGGACCACTTAGTACCCATCCTAACCGTAAACGAACGGCAACGGGAGAGGATTTCGAGTCGGTTTCGAAATACTCGAGCGGGCGGATGGCGTGGTACGCGTCTTGACCAAGTATCATCTCTACGTTCGCGTAATCATAACTCTTTGGAGGTAACACACTCAAATGAAGATATTTATCTTGCAGGGTAACGATATCAATTTTGTCAGACCCAACGCGAAGGTTTTCTTTCACGTACGGCAACAACTCAAACGGAGAACAGGTATTCTCACCAATTGGGGTCACTTTGGCCTGAACAGCTTCAGTGTTGATTGTCTCTTGCGTATTGATACCGTTCACCGTCAAATTGAACGGTGTTCCTCTCAAATGGAGACGTTTTGCGAGTTCACTGGAGATCCAGGAGTGACTGCATGCTGTATCGCAGAGAACAAGTGCTCGTGCGCACTTCTGTGACTGTCCCTCTAGATCGACTTCGAGGACCTGCAAAAGACCCTTGACATCAGTGATCGATGTGAGTCCTGATGTGCTGCTTGTTCCGTGAGTACTTGCATCGTCTACAGTGGTTGTTGACGTTTTTGTTGTGTTGACTTTTGGTTGTGATGCATCAGCAGATTTGTTTTGGCCGCTTGCTGGGAAAATCCGCTCAGCACCATGCAGCAAGATGTTATGGGTACTGCGACAGCCTTCGCGATTACATTTGCGCTGATTCGGACACGTACGAAACGAATGCTTACCATTCAAGCAAGAAAAGCAGAGTTGGTTCTCTGCGGCTATTTTAGCACGCTGCGTCGGAGTTTTTTCCTTAAAAGTCTGACATCGCCAAATCGGATGTTGTGATTTACAAAGTACGCAAGGTGCGTGATCATTCTTTGAACTTTGAGACTGCCTATTAACACTATATGACTTCGAGTTGGACGCGAATACTTTCGAAGACACTTTGGTCTTTACTGCACCATTGCTGTTGGTGTCTTCTGGTTTGCTTCTGAAAGAAGTGGTTTTCATGCGATCATGACCCTCCGCTCTTTCCTTCAACCAGTCGTTGAAATCCAACATTGTAGGGCGAATCAAGTCTCTTTTCACGGTGTGCAGTGACCATGATTCCTTCAAATTTGGTGGCAATTTCTGAACTGCCTGATTCAAGAGTGATGAACTCTGAAGATCTGCATCATAGGACAAAGACCTGAAGACGCCAACAAGACTAGAGACAGTTGTGGAAAAATGGTTGATTTGATCAGAGCTGTGCATCTTAATTGAAGGGTAGTTTGCCAATTTGTCAAGGTGAGCAGTGGCAACTGCTTGGGGTTGTCCGAACTTTCGCTTAAGTGTTTTCAGTGCATCTCTGTACATTTTTCCACAATAAGCGAATTCTGCAATGGCATCTTTGGCTTTACCTACTACGAGAGTTTTCAAATATGTCAACTTGATGTCATCACTTAGGGCCTGCGAATCAATAGCGCTCTTAAATTGGCCGTACCATTCATGCCACTGCAAGGGATTACCATTAAACTTAGCTAGGTTCCAATCTGGCAGGAGATCCTTCTTGTTGAGAGTAAGAAGATCCGGGTCGGTTGACCAAATGTTGTGCCTCGTTCTCGTATCGAGTAAATAAGTTTGAATATTTCTTGAAAGAAAAAGTATATAAAATTCAAGACTCAATTTGTAAGGCTTTACTATGTATCGGGACATAGACAAACTCACGAAGAAATTTTCATGATCTATTTACGTATAGAAACATGTGTAACAAGCGTATCTCGAATGTACAAGACAATAACATTACCTCCGATAACACACAAAAAACCATAAGCTCTCTATACGAGAGAAAACCGCATGTTTTTTACTGCATTAGACAACCAGAAGGTCGTCCGCCAAACGTATCTTTGATCTCTAGTTGAAGGTCAAAAAGGGGTCAAAAACCTATTAAGTTTAACCTAAAAACCATAAACAAAATTTTATGGGGGCAAAAAAGTTCTGACTTTGACGGGTTTCGAACCAGCGACCTCTGGGGCGCGGGCCAGAGGTCTTAACCGCTCGGCGAAATGGGCTATAGAACAATCTGTGCGAACGCACATGTTATTTCCTCTCGCTTGAACGCATTTGCATTGGCAACAAAAAGTAACAGCTTGGCAAACAGTAAAAGAGTAAAACCTAACAATATTTTCAGTGTAAACCGATAAACAAGAATGAAATCTCGTTCGGAACATCAAAAATTCACGCTTCACCGCAAGTCAAACTTGCTTAGCAAAATTCAGCTTCAAAATTGCAGATTGTGGTGAACGTATTTTTTGACACAAAAATGTTTTTTAATATGCCAAAATATTAATTTTTTTCTGGTTTAATATTAGAAAATTATCTTTGGGTTGTACAAGAAAATGAGACACACTCAGAGAGAACAGTTAAGGAATTCAAATGGATTGCTGTTTGTTTATATTCTCATATATAAAAATAAACCCTAAATATTTTTAATTTTGTAAATCATGAGGTACTTTACCATAAAGATAAAAAAAATTACATTTAAGGCTGATTTAAGAACATGCTTAAATTAAAACTCTAATAAGAGAGTGTAACTTATTTCATTTTTCAACAGTTTCAAGTATGAATAATTGATCTTTTTTCAACCTCACTTATGGTACTTCGTGGTGAATTGCTTCCCCTTTTAAACTATACTCAACGTTGTATTATATAGTACTCAAAAATTTGCATAGTAGCCTAGTTCTGTTGGTCAATAAATTGATTGTTTTAATTATATTCAAAAATTGAATCTCCTTTTGCAATATGGGAGGCAATTGTTGAAAAGAGGTCAGCATTTGAATATACGCCATTATTCTCATTATGCCCTATTTTCAGGACTCTTCATATCGATGAAGGTACAACTCAGAACAACTTGGCGACCATCGAGGCAGAGGACTTGGACACTGGTAGTCTCATCTTCTCAGAGCAGAGCGAGGTTCTGTCTCCGAGCCAGAGCAGCTCAAACAACTTTGTCACAATTCAGTCTAATGGCCGAGTTGATGTCACAACTGCGATTGATGCCGAGACTTATGGAACCCAGGCTGTCTTAGTTGGGGTAACTTCTCAATTACCAATACGCCGCCAATCCTACAAATTCACCAGAATCGGCGTTTGCGAACACGAGTGACAATATTTTGTCATCCCATCTCGCGTGGCATAAAATTGGTTAAATTGTGGACAACAGTGACAAAAAAAAAGCTCCGTACAATCGCTACAAAATTTTGTCACTGATCTCGAAAAATCACGTTTTTATGTCACAAATGTCCCCAATTTGTGACCAGGGATATTGTCATCACTGCATTTTAACTTTGAATATATGTTCAAAACTTTGACTGATTATTATTATAATTACCCCTCACTCCATTTTGATGAGAAGTACTAATTATATCTCGATTTTTCATCTCTAATCCGTTTCAGAAGCCTTGACTGATTAAACGAATAATTATCCCTCACTTTAAGTTCAACCCACTTTAAGATAAGTTTTGAACCTTTAATTTATGTTCAAAATTTTGACGGATTAAAATTATAATTACCCTTTACTGAATTTTGATTAAAAAGATCCAATTATAGCCAACTATTTCTCCTTTAATCAGTTTAAGAAGAAATCTGTGACAAATTCTTTCAATTCAGAGCAAATTTGAACTAGTTTGCGCCACTGTTACTGTTGTCCGCAAAAGCCTATAAAAACCTATCTTAAAACTTGGGAGAGTGGACAATGCTGACTTCGCCAAGCAAATTTGCTGGCTCAAAATGTAGGATTGGCCTCGTAATGACTTCTTTCTGATCAGCTCTCACTTTACTATCTTCGCCATCCGATGTGCTTTTTAATCTCTCAATGCAATTTTAGGTATTCACGAGAAGTAATTTTAATGGTCAGAGTATGTTTAAATTGTAGCGGGGTCTTATGCAATCCACGTCATTTGTGATCCTTTTCGGACGCAATTTTTTACCTGACAAATGCCGCAGCTCCTCAGTTAGCAAAAGTTATGGCATTTCAATCAAAACTGTACTTCAAGTCCGTTAATGCATCAAATTTGAGAACCAAATTTTTCCTGCTATCCTCCCCCCTCCAAGCAAATGTGCAACGCCCAGGAATAAATTTGCTTCTAATCAATTGCATTTACTATTCACAATTGCATATCTGTTTGAAGGAGCTAGGATAAAAAGCCGAGCGGCCCGGAGCCGAAAAAAAACGGAATTCAGAAAATAGAAATTAATAGTTGAATTATTTGATTGTATATATTGGATTTTTATTTCCAATTCGGAACTCTTGGCGCGTTTTATTGCTGAAATTTATTTAAGAAACGGATTGACAGCTGCTGAGAGGAATTTATATTTCAGCAGATAAATCTTGAATAACTTTTCGCTTAATATGTTGATTTTTTAACACATTTCTTACTTCCTATATAATATCAGCACTTGTTAACAGTTTAAACGGAAAATTATGGACGATTTTATCGCTGTAAAATTTATTTTTCAGTTGGTGTCAGTGCATTTTCCAGACTTTCAACGCTTATGAGATGTGGTTGGCACTTTTTCCTTACCCATTTTCCATAACTTCAGTGCATTTATTACATAACACTCACCACCCCTGCTTAGGCTCGATCATCGGTTTCTAGATCAAACGCCCCCTCTTCTGGTACTGTAAACTATCTGCCGTTTTTGCACATTTTAGCAGCTTTTATATTCATACATCTGTCTCAGTATCAGCTCTGTTATGGCACCGTATTAAGAGATAATATTTCTTGAATTAAGAGATATTTTCTTGAATGTCAAGCATTAGTCGAGAAAAGTGAGCTTGTTTGTATTTTTCCCCGCCAAGCTTTCATGCTTCACATTTTTTATTGCTCAAGAGTCACTCTCCTATCAAATACGTTCTGAATTTAGAATCAATACTTTCGATGAATCAAAGTTTCTTGAATAAAATATTGTTAAATTTGACTGCAATTCAGATATCAGATAATCGAAAAAATATGGCAAATTGATTATCATCGTCATTGAAGCACACTGTCCATATCTTTATTTGTCAAAAATTACAAACTTATAAAATTCCTGCCTTTTATGCTATTTAACTACTGTAAGTATTTCTCAAGCAGCTTTTCTGAAACTTTTTGTAAATGCTGACTAATGATGACAAAATGATATCAGTTAAATTGTTCGCGTGACGATTTTTTGGTCCCTCAGCAAAAATTAGGAAAAAAATTAAGCAAAATTTTCAAATTTTTGTATTGAAAGCTCTTTAATGTCTCTTTGGTTCTAGAACTTACAAAGCCAGTCAAAGTGACTGAAATAATTAGTTTCGATTGTTCAGTTGACTTAATAAAAATATATTGAATGAACAGATTTGTTTCAACAGTCTGCAAGAACTGTTTCTGACCAAGACTGTTATCTAATCATTGATACGTTACAAAAATAAAACCACTGTTTTTAGATTTGTACTATTCTTAGGTTACCCTAGGTCAGTGGCTAATAGCAAATGATTTGGATTAAAATTCAAAATTCTTTGGGCTCTGCGTGATTTATTTGGTTTTTCGCGAAAACCCAAAGAAGTTTTACAGTGTCCCCTGAAAGTTTGCTTCTTTAAATATATGCAAAACTTTATGCTTTCATCATTGGGTCGTATCTCAGTTGACTTTATATCGGTGGTCTGTTATTGGTCGTGATTGGTTCTCTTCTCATGAAAAAATGGTTTAAAAAGTTGAGTTGAGCTATTTCAAGTCTTGAGATTAATAGATGTTAGTAAATCTCAAATTGAATATAAGTTAATGATTAAAATCAAACACTAAATTATTGTTTTTTTTTAATTTTCAGTCCCTCTATTGTATACTTTATTTGATCCCTTGCTTCATAGGATCGAATTTTGTCAGTTATTTGTGTCAAAAATGCCTTTGCTTTAAAGTTGGCCACTAGTTACCAGGCACAAAGAAAAGTTATCGTATAGATCAAAATTTTTGTGCTGTTGGAGGGGGGGGGGGGGGGGTGCAAGAAAGACTGATGTACGTAGTTGGGTTGCAAAAAAGTACGATTACGTATAATTAACCACACAGAAATTGAGACTGCAGCTTCATAAACCTAATTTTAGGTCCGAGTGTGCGACGCCAACCCTTGCAACCGTCACGCCGACTCTTATGTCTTTGTCAAAATCACCCGCGTGAACGAATACAACCCGGTGTTCGATCAAGTCTCCTACTCATTCACTCTGAACGAGTCGTCCGAAATTGGGACGTTGGTCGGTCAAACGGGGGTGCTGACGACAACCAACCCGGGTACTGTAGACATTGGAGACGACCATGAGGTGTCATATGCCATAAATTCATCGCAAGAGTATTTCTCCATCAACAGTTTCACAGGAGCCATTACACTTAAAGCGCCTATTGATAGGTATGACATACTCGTTGCTGTGAAATCAAACTAAGTAAGTAAGAGGAATAGTTATCTTTTAAGAACTCTCAAGTGGAAGGTTTAAATTTATAGAATCTGGCTTACACTTGCAAGAACTTACAATTTTTTGCATTAAGGATACAGAACCTTGCTAGACCGGTTAGTGCGATTTTCGCCAGATAAATATCATGCTCAAATATCTTGAGATAAACAAATCATAATAGAGTAATAGCTGAAAAATGAGCAAAATTAGGAAAAACCCCTATCCCCACCAATTTTTTTATAGCGTTTTAAAAAATATATTCGTGGATTGTTTATTCTGATTTTTTGACAACTTCCCGACTACTCTGACCTTTGCTGACCTTTGTTCAATTGCGACTACTTAAATTAATGATTGCCAAGTCGGTTTTTTTCTTTTTCTGGCCAAAAAGATGGATTTTTATGTCCGGTTGTCAAAGAAATAGAGGCGTAAAGCTAATCTTGTGGAAGAATTACGTGGAAGATAGGCGCAAAAATGGTCAAAACACACTTGGGTCTTTGGATTACATTTTAATCAAATTTTTATGATAGATTAAATGTCTTTATTTCAAGGCGTCGCGGCAGCATTAAACTGTAAATGCCATTTCTACACAATTTTTTATGCAAGTTTGAATTGCAAACAATATTGGTTCTTACCCCAACTTAGTGGGGGAGCAACTATGCGCTCAACTGGTTTTTTTTGCTCATCCAAAATTAGTTTTGCTTAGTCGTCATATTGAGTTTTGTGTGGCATCACTAGAAAGTTCCTAAAATTTTAATACATCTCTAAAATTTTAATACCAACATTTTTTAAATTACTTTTTGTCAAAAAATTATTGAGGTTTAAATTTGATGAGAACATTAATATGATTTGTCGTAGTTTTTTTTTTAATTTTTGGCGTTATTTTTTTCAATTTGACTTACTGAATAATTGTTGTTTCAATTTAAGTAGTATACTATTTAAACTCATTAACCAAATACGTGTTTAAGTAGACGCGTAGAGGACGAAAGAATGGTTTTGGAATCATCGTTAATTCTAGCAATCAAAATTATTCAAAATCCATTGGGCCGCTGTTTTTATTAAATCTTATCACACTTTCATGTGTCAAAAACAGACAAGTCCATTTTCATAAAAAGCTTTTATTGACGCTCGAATGGGTTTGATTTAAACCTAAGTAAAATAAATAAAGATTTCAGGCGCTAGCTCATGTTATTTATTGTGTAAAGTTTGTAAAATTTCGAGTTGTACCCGCACTTTTTGCAGTTGCTTTTATTGGTTTCTGTCTTACTCTAACTAAACAAAGACCTTTTGACCTCTTAAAGGCGAATACGTAAACATATATAATGCTCTCAGCAGATACGAATGGCTGTTGGAAATAACTTAAAGCTTGATCTCAATAATTTCAGTTCTCATCTTCTTTCTAAAGAATAGATTTTCACTGCGTTGAGCCATTTTTCGAAATAACTAATAGTTTTATAACACGTTGGAACTACGAGTTTTGAAAAAAAAAGTTGTTATTTTTCTTTAAATTATTTGTGCCTTTCTTTTCTGGAAAATTCTCAAATAATCCTTCCATCCAAATCCTGGCGTTCAAAAGATGCCCAATTGAACACATGTAATATTTTGTGTGAATGTCTTATTATTTTAAAAACTTCGACAATTGCTTCTGACACTTTTATATCCTATTGTTATTTCCTGTATTTGTTGATTCTATCCTGTATTTCCTGATTAGTCACAATTTTAATGTCTTTGATGATTGTTAGAAAGTACTTAAAGCTTATGAAGTTTTTTCGCGCTATCGCAAGCATGACAAGTTTTATTGGGATTAAAAGAAGCTGAAGGCTGTTTTTAGAGTGAAAACGCTGTTTTTAGTGGCTTCAAAAGTTTCTTCTCGCAGTGTTCTCATTGAACTTTTTGTATTCCGTTTTTTCTTTTTTGGTAGTCGTAAAAATTTTTTGGTCGAGGGCGCGTGTCATTCTCTTCCTATTGAGGTGTACATGGACTTTTTTGAAGCCTTCCCTTGTCAGCTAAAAATATAACAACCTTGATTTTGGATTTTTTCAAAAACATCAGCAATGATGTTTTTGAACATCATCAAAAACATCAGCAATCCTTTTTTCTTTTTGTCAATTTGGATTTTGTTCACACACTGAAGTTCTCATCCACTTTTAAAATGAACATTGAAAATGATTTCGATTTAATTTTAATCGATGTCTTCTGATTCAAACACTGTGTTGTCATTGCAAATTTTTTACTTTTTTGGATACTGAACTCATTTTCTTTTTTGTTTTTGACATAGTCTCTTTAAGAGCAGGTGCCATTGATGATCACAGGAACAGGAGTGAACAAATATTATCTTTTCAATGAATGGACATCAAAAAGAATGACTTCAAGTATCCTTCTTTTCGTATTTCTTAAATTTCGCCTGTTTCTTGTTGATATGGGTTCTTTTGTCGTGGTGTCACCAATGGGTCCACTTGGCATTCTAAGGAGTCATATGCGAACCTATCTAATTTTTTAAGACAAGTTTGATTTAATTTGGTTTCAAAGGTTCAATGTTTTTTGAACTTTCCCCTTTTAGTTTTTTTTTCAAATTGTTACCTAGTCCCATTAAAGGAAGGTCCCATCTACTTTCTGGCGAACGACAACTGAATTTGTAGGTTTCATCTGAATTTGCTCCGATGTATTTGAAAAAAATAGATACTGATTTTTTTGCCGTTATTAATGCTTTTTGTTTATTTTGTGGTTGTTTTTGATTTTTTTCTTGTCTTTTAGGTAAGTCCCATCGGTTTGGTAATCTGCCTTTTTAATTAGTTTACTGGTTTCATTTTGTTCATTTTTTGCTCATACACCATTTATATTCAAACAGTATGCAATTTTTTTGTTTACATTTTCCTATCTCACCTTCATTTGATGGACAATTAAGTCAAAAATGCGGTTGAGCAGTGTCGGAACGTTATGTGCAAACGCACATTACCGAGCCTCTTTCTTGTCTTCGTGTAAAAGTTGGGGGGGGGGGGGGTAAAAAAACCGACATGTGTACAGGACACTCATGGTTTTGTACTAAGGATATCAAACTTGTAACACGACTCCCTCGTCCTTATATTGTACCATAGTTTCACCGAATTACCGTTAGTCAATTTTGTTTACATCAAATATCGAGAAATATAAAACCACAGAACCTTTTATCAAACCGAACAACGGAAAGCTTGAAAATTCAGTTTTGTATTACTGATTACGTTATAATCTAGTTATGATTGCATCGCATGTATTAATTAACCTGAAAACGTCCTTATCGCCGAAATTTACAAATAAGGGCATTGTGTGGTGGCGATGGTGCTAGGAAAATTGGCCGACAGGGCGTTTAGCTGACAAGGAAAAAATGAGAAATTTAGCCGACAGTTTTATCATAATTGGTCATAAAAGTCTCATTGGTCCATAAAAGTCTCAGTAGTTCGGATGTGATAGATTCATATCAAGTCCCACGGGCCGCTGAGGCATGGCCATGGCCCGCGAGGCATGGCCAGATGCGGTAAAATACGGCCCGACCACGGATAGACTTTCGTTACACAAGTTGATGAAAGAACTGCGGTATATTTCTCCGCTTATGAAGTAGTGTTTTAAATTGGCCAGCCACAGCTTCAGAATAAGTTTTTTTGCTCATTTTACTTAAATTGTCGGTTAAATTGTCATTTTTCGGTTGTCGGCTAAACGCCCTGTCGGCCAATACGGCGGCCACCGTGGTGGCGATATGGAATTTTCAATGAATCTGATTGGCCAAGAAATTGAGCGGTGTAATTTTATGCGCTCAATTCGCCTACATTCGACGTAGCCGAACTTCAAATAATTTATTGCATTTGACCATTCATCACCGACTTTAAATTGGTTTATTCATTTTGATTTTTATTCCTTATTTCAAAGAGAAATCACGTCCGAAGTCTCTACAGTTTATTAAATTTAATATCTCTTCTCACTCGAAGCGATTTCAACTTTAGAGAGCAAGTGAGCAGCGTGTCATTCGATGTGGTAGCCACTTCTGTCACGGATACCTCTAGAACAGCTGATGTGGCAGTCAGTATCACCATCCCTGCGACAAAGGTCAACTCAATTTCTATCCTGCTTACATTTAAGTTTTTCTCATTATACTCATACTGATTATTGTTTCATTTATACCGCTCTGTTTTCGAGGGCAAGATATAGGTTTGGAACGATTTTTTGTAGCCTACAGAGCTCCTTTTTCAGGCAATTATTTTGGGTTAAATGTAATATTTTTTGCTTAAACGTTTTTAATAGATTATAGTGATCGTATTAAGGAGGTTTTGGTAGTGCGCTGAAATTTTTGGTAACTGAAGCAAGTTTCACGCTAAATTTGGGGATTTTCAACTTGTTTGCGGAATTTTAGAGTATTTTAGCAATCTTTGGTCTTTTGTTTGTTTTTTATCTATTTGTTGGGAAGTTAATAGCAGCTTCTGCTCACTCTTTTCAGGGACAATGTTGTCACCTTTTTATTGGTGCAGAACAGTTTTTTGTTGCAAAATGACAATGTTGAGGAAAAATCTACTTTTGAAAAATGTACTCTTTTGTCAATATCTGAGGTTTCCTTATTTGTTATCAAAACTATGGCAAATTTAAGGGCATGACGTCGCTCATCTAATGCTATACGACAAATTTACTACTCTTGTTTTTATGAGAGAAATTGTTTTCGCTTGCTTTGCAATCGTATTATAAATCGATATATTTTTAAAATCTGAAACTTGTAAATTAAAATAGCCACTTGGTTATTGTTACATATGTTATAAATTTAATAATCAAACATTATTATTTTCTAATTCATAACAAACTAAGGTTCGGTTTTCTTAAAATAGTTTAATAAAAAATATGTTTTAATCCTGCAACCCTTCTGTCTATTGGAACTCTTTCTTGTCGTTTAAGCCTTCCCGCTATAACTTTTTGTTTAAATTTGGTCTTCGACGTTTCTTTTCTAATTGTAATTGGAACTGTGTTTCATTTTCTAATAAAGTTACGAACAATTGAACCAATACTCCATTTTTACTTACATTTTGTTCTAAGAAAAGGTTATGGGTTCGTTTGTTTGCAATAATTGGCACGTTTTCCAAAAATCTGAAATGTTTATTAGAGCGATTTCTTGTTTGTTGGAGAATATTGAAAAACCTATTTAATGACACCCGTGTTATTTGGAGCTCTGCTGGAAGAATTTTAGTCTCCAGAAGTAGATCTCTGGCAGTATCGTATTTGGTTTTCATAAAGCAAACTTTTATGCCCCAGTTTATCTGTTTGTTAATTCTGTCAATAGAGTAAGATGGTAAATTTAAAAAAAAAATAAATAAAAAAATGTCATATTTTGAAGTTTTACTGTTCTAAAACTTCGGTTTTTTTTTCTAGCAGCGCTAGTAGATTAAAAAATTATTTTAAGGGTTTGTTTTCTTTGCTACAATTCGTATCCGGTGGGTTTCTTGTATAACAGACTTCGCTTCGTTTGTCGACTTTCAACGTTTTTAATCTCTGCTTGAACTGGTCTTTAGTTCATTTCACAAACTTCATTTCATGCTCGTTTTGCTTTATCCATACTAAAGAATACTCGCTCAGCTAAATAAATCAATATGAACGGGCAGATGACTACTCAAAAAGTTCATAAATAGAGATTTGATAAACAATTATTGACTTCAATTTTAGCTCTTTTCTGTTTGTGCCCCCTTCCTAGTACATTATGCAATCCCCCAGTTACAGAGCACGTGTCATTCCTTAGTAATTTTTTTGTAAAATATTGGTTGGGCATGCACCCACTACGCGCGGGTGGCATACACGGAAAGAATTCAATTTTGATTAGGACCGGTACTGCCGAATCAATACGCCAACGAAGAGAGTACAAATTATCAATTGGTGGACGCATTTGGGGATGGCCTCTCGATCACATGTACTGATCCGGATGGAGGGCAAAGTGGCACTACTGGCATTGACTTCTCAATACTCGTGACCTCATCCAGTCTGCTTCCGGATCGAAATGCGCCAGTCTCACCTTTTGAGATCAGTGGAGGATCAAACACAGGTGAGTGTTGGAGATCTTTAATTCGACTGATTATGATCAGCAGCCAATCACGCTGGTTTATTTTTTTGAAGACTGGGAGAGAACAGGGAGACAAGTTATTATTGTTTACTTATTATTGTAATCTTTTGTTTCTACTGTTTTTGTTAAGTTTTTTGCCTTTTGTCAAAACGCAACTCTTCTTATGAAGAATGTCTGTGTGCTCATATATATTCGGTAAAAGAAGCTATTTGCCTAGTATTGATATGGTAAGGTCATTGACACGCGCTTATTGCCGACAGTTAAACTGCAATTGAATCAAATTTGGGAACGGGGTGACGTACAACTATGCCGACGTAATACTATGCCGATTATAATTTGCCGGAAATTTACTCAATTTTTATTTTGATAAATTTCTGAACCAATCATGTCATTTTACTGAGACGACGCAAAAAATTATCGGCCAATCAATATCGAGAACCAATTTCGGCATTCTTATAAGACTTATTGTTTATTAGTATAAGAAAATTGCAGAAAGACAAACATTAAGTAAACAGTAGTAATTGCGGGCAATGGCCATGCCTCAGCGGCTCGTGGGACTTTTTTAAAATTTACTTTAGATGCTCTTGAACTCACAGAAAGACTCTTTTCATGTTATCGGAAATAAGTTTCGCTCTTTTCACTCTTGAAATAAGTTTCGCTTTCGGCACTCTTAGACGTCGGCATAGTTGTACGTAATCTCGGAACGGTACCGTAGCAAAAATTGTTACCTACACCACGATTTGAAAAAAAAATTAGCTGTCATCTGCAATTTGTAGATTGTGATAAGTTCAGATATTTCCATTTTTTGTGGATTTAATGTTAGCGGAAAATAAATTTTTAAACGTTTGTTTCAGTGTGTAAAACTGAAAAATTGTCACAATCAAAAGTTTCCGACCTCAAAAATTAATTTCCAGCTCATCGTGCTGATGGCAAATGAGTAATTTCTTGATAATTTCAGCTGTTATCTCGACATCAACTACGACAGCACTTGACTGGGAAAATGACAACACTGATTACGTAATCACAGTTCTTGTCAAAGACAATGATGGAGTTGCACCGTGTCGAACAACCTACTTGTACGTTCCTGTGACGCTCCGAAATGTTGACGAGGAACCCCCGACGTTCACAGATCCTAATGCAGCCGCCTCTTTCAAAAAATCTGTCAACTTTGACGACGACAAACCAATTGGCACTCTCGTAACTTCAGTTGTGGCCGACCAGACTTCTGACAAGTACGATAGCGAAATATACAGCATTCATAAAATCACAGCAACAACTGGAGGCCCTGCAACTGGAAACGAATTCGTGATTGTGACTGATTTTGATAGTTCTGGAGCAACTTTAGACTACCCGACTGTTGGCAATCTATACCTGAACGAGTTGCTGGATTTCACCCAAAAAGCTGAAGTTTACGAAGTGGAAATAGTCGCAACCGACAATTTTGCGGGTAGTACCAGAACGATGCCAACGGCTACAGTCACAGTATCGGTTGTAGATGTCAACAATAATGCCCCATTTTTCAACCCGGCTCATTATCATAAATCGTTTCCAGAAAATACGGCGATTAACACACCTGTAGTGACTGTTACAGCTACTGATTATGACGCCACAGATACTTTGACCTATACTATTACAAGTGACCCCTGCAACTACTTTGCAAACACAAACAACGCCATATATTTTGACACTGTGCCCGACTATGAAACGAATACTTACTGCACAGTTCAGGTTTGAAAACTTTAATTCTCGGTCTTTTCCCCAGTTTTTTTTTTGTAATGGGATATTTTCCACTAACAAGCTATCGCTTCTGCTTTCAGTATAACGTCAGCCATCTGTATTTTTACCTCAAAATCTCTTGATAATTTGTTCCATTTTTGTGACTTGTGTTAAAATTAATAAATTGTCTTTTTGTGACAAATCATTTCTTCTCTTCTCTTGATTTTTAGTATCATCAAGAAAGGTTGAATGAATCGGGAGCGATTTTTGACCTTTTGTCCTCTTAGGTAACTGTTACGGATGGTACCAGCAATGCCATCGCAGAAGTGACAGTAACCATCACTCCTGTGAATGATTTCGCACCAACCGACGGTGGAAGTGTGACCACATTGAGTGTAGATGAAAACACTCCTGTGGGAACAGTAATAGGATCCGTGATTGGGGTGGAATCGGGCTCGGGAGATTTGGCAGGAACGCCGCATGCTACAATAGTGTACAGGTATTAGCAATAGTAGAGTAGCTGCAATAATTTTAACATCTCAAGTTTGGGTTTATTTTCAATTTTTTGCTTCGTAAATCTTTGCCAGTAGAGCTCACAGAATTCCATTCTCATTTTATGGCTCCAGTTCTCAACTTTTCTCAACGCATTGGTTGCTTGCAGCCCTAGGAAATATTAGAAGTGTGTTTGAATATTTCAGATTACTTTTTCAAAATCCGAATTTTGTCACTGCAATTTTTGGAAACAAATTGTTTAGATTTTACGCATGTTTTTTGTCAACAGCCTGATGAATTAATAATCATGAATTGGTTTTTCAATTCTAAGCATATATTAATAAAAAAATACATCACCTCGATATGTCTGGTCATCAATAGGCTTGAAAAAGTGAGTTAACAAGTGCTTTGACTAGACTTGCTTGCTCAAACGAATACTGGATTGTTTCAGAATTACGAGCCAGACACCCGGGGGATACTTTGCAGTTGGGTACTACAGTGGCAACATCATGGTGAGAGCAAACATCAGCTCTGAAAATGGTAAATCAACTCCAGAGTCAATATGTTATAGAAAATCAACAAGTCTTAAAACACCTCTACCAAGTATATGCACGAGTTGAGCTAAAAACTGGTTTTTGTATTCATTCATAAACCGAGAATGCAAAAGTTTAGAAGATTTTAAAACTTGTCAACATCCGGACTTGAGTCCCAAAGCATTTCACCGCCTTTTCAGTATGCATTCAATCCTTGTATGCAACTTCTTAGTAATCATACCGGGCTCAAATGATGTTATAGAAACTATACGCTGTTTCTTCGTAAGATCCCTGTCCCCGTTCCAGGAAATCATGTATGAGTTTATCATTTCCAGGAGGACATAAAAATCATATACAACCTTGTATGAATACGTACCGGAATTTTTTAATGACCGGCGAATAACCGTGAATGGTTTAATCCTGCGTGTGCTTCACAAAAATAAACCTAGCAAAAGCTATAAAAATGGGCAAAACTTGACTTTATTGTTTTAGTGACCTCTGTGACGCTAGCAGTTGAAGGATGTGACCTTGACTACTCCTTCGCTCCAGACCGATGTTTTGCAACTGCGACATCGATCACGATAACAATCACTGACGTCAACGAATTTGCACCGCGCTGTATCCCTTCACATTTTGTAATGCGTTGGTCGGAGGACTCCACAACCACGCCTTCAGGAACCGACGTCGCGGATCTGGGCAACTTCTGTAGCGACCCAGATTCTACAAATGCCGCTTTGACCTATTCGTTTGTCACTGCACCGTCAGGAGAATTTGTTCTAACTGGAAGTGTTCTTGAAACTGATTCAACGTTGGATTTTGAGACGTCGCCTTCGTACTACATGACAGTCCAAGTTTCAGACGGCACTTTGGTCTCGACTGTTACTGTGAGTGTGGAAGTTTTGGATATTAATGATAATACTCCGGCTGCTGGAAGTCCGGTCTTGTCTCCGGCAAGTCCGAGTGTGGCTGAAAATGTGGATATTGGGACTTTAGTGGCTACTGTCAGTTTTACTGACGCCGATTCGAACTACGGAAATGGTACGACATCCACTTGTTAAATCTAATATCACAAGTTCTTTTCATTTAGGTTTGAAAGAAATGAATAAATTTTAGAGGAACAGTTAATGTTTCGTCATATTATAAAATCGAAAATATCGGCAGCAAAATGATCAAATTGCTCAGTTGGATTCATCATATTATTCAGAAGTGAAGATAGTTTTAACCATTTCGCAGTTAACGTGACAAGGAATTACTTGTTCTGGGTAATAACTAATTGCCCATTGATATCTGATTGTTAATTAATAATGCAAGGGCTACATCTGAAAATCAGTCGGAACTCAACCTTCTCTGCTAACGCAACAGTCTATGCAAAATTGTACGATAAAGGAACCTCATTTTCAGAAAGCATTTAAATCTTAATTTGTTCAAATTGAACTGACAGCCTTGGTAAGTAGATTTAATATTGTTGCGTCCATAATTCAGAGCTCCAATATCATTCATTATATCAGTTTAGTCAAAAATTGGGTATTCGGAGTCAGCTGGCATTAGAGGATATTCTTGGGTCATATTATAGAGGCAAGAAAAAACCCTTGGTCGAGCGACTGAAGATATCTTTCCCGAAACTGGCTCACATAAAAAGTAGCGTTTTGCTAATCGTTGTTTTTATGCGACTAATAATCATATATTAGCGTGTCAAATTTATATTGTCTTAAATTAAAAATCATTGAAATCAATTTTATGCATTTATTTACTTTTCAGGACTTGTCAAATATTCTCTGACTTCTGGTGATGTGAAATACTTTTCAATTGACCCTCTAAATGGCAAACTGTACACTGCAGCCAACCTCAGTTACTATGACAACAACAACCCAGTTGTTCAGGTCACAGCTTGCGACTCTCCCACTATTGACAGTCAATTATGTGCAGGTTGGTCACGTGGCATTCTATCCGAACCCAGAGTAACCAATGTATTGAAAAGCAGAGCATCATTTCCAATTGAGTTATTTTTCATTTATCTGTTAATTTTTTTGTTTGCAAACAATCAGCAAACAGTTTTCAATCAACAAAAAATGAGTTGAAAATTTAGAATTTTGAAAAATACATGAGAGAAAAAATAGAATTTTGAAAAATAAATGATGAATCAGAAACAATGAATAGACGCCGGAGTTATTATTGATTGCAAACTAAATGGTTGTACCCAAGTTTCAATCTCAGTTTTTGAAAGAAATGGCCATGGCAGTCACACGAATTGATTTCAATTGACATAAGGAATCTCTCTTAAGCCCAATCAATGTTATTTATTTTATAAATTCTCTCTCATCAGAGTTCAAGTACATTTTTCCCTCCGACTTCTGCAATTCTATAGTAAACCTAGGTAGTTGTTCTAAAAACATCGGAAAATTTTAACGGTAAACAGGGAGCGTTTTTGAAACCATTTGGGCATCCTTTTCAGCTAACTCAACAATTAAGTAAACCTTGCGATTAAGTTATGAGGATAACCAGTCAAATGTCCAAAGACAAAAAATTCTATAAAATTTGCTTAGGCTTTCATGCAATGAACTTTTGCGACCTACTCGCAAAATATCCTAGCGTCATTCGGTGAACAAAAATTTAAAGTGAGGGGTAGGCTATCTGCACCATCTAAATACGCTGGTGGTCCAATTTAAATACAAATGAATTTCAAATAAGTGGAAAATAAGTGGAAAATAAGTGGAAAAATAGTTTTACCTATTTATCATTCTGCGAGGTGTCCCATTTTGTAAACAGGGAGAATAGAAACTCACGTTGATCAGGCTGTTTTTTTTTGCTAAAGGTGATGTGTTTGTCGCGCATGATGGAATTGGTGATAGAGTGTCAGCTTGCTATACATCATGTTGATCCCCCGTAATACAAAAAAAATGTGATAGCAGATAAAAACTCACGGCTAACAGGAAATCTAGTTCGGTAATGGAGTTTCTTTGAAGGTGTTTAAAATAGTTGCATTGAATTTTTTGCCGGACTTTCAGAGTAACATCTAAGCAATAGATTAAAATGATTATCAATAACTGTGCTAATGCTCTCTGAATTAGATCAATATTGAATTTTAAATTTACCTCAATTTGTTGACTCGCTCCTTTAACAATAATTTTTTGTGCAGTTGTTAGCAAATTATATGGCGATGGCCTATTTCGTTATGCTTTTGCTTTGCTATGAACACTGCAGTTATAACAAATATCAAGAAAATGATAAGGCTGATATTGGGAAAATTTTGATAGCATTATATGGATACAATTTATTAAACTGGGAGTTAGTTTATGCAAAGTTTTTGTAACGGCTGCTCACCTCTCAAAGTCAAGGAAAACTTTACACCGCCCAGTTCGTTTTAGCGGTTTCAAATCTGTCCGGATATTGTGTTTTTGCAGTTAACTTTTGTGAACTGTATTATCCGCTATACTGTAGATTACCGTTGCATTACTTGTTGCTCAATTAGTTCCGCCAACTAATTGCTCAGCTTTGCTGTATAACAAACTTGTTTCTCTCAGAATAACAAAATAGTTCAAATTGAAACAATCAAATTTTTGTCGAGTTTTTGTTAATATCTCAACTTATAAATCGAAATCGCCAAATCCCAGATGTACAGCTCTAGATAAATGTCTTAGGAACTGATTGGGACAATTTGTTTCTAAAATCTTGTCTCAATATTTTCCGAGACCTCTGCGCGATAATCAAAGTTAACAAATGCAACCAAATTCGCACTTTGTGCTTCTCAGGTCACTCAATTGCTCAATAACGCAATTAATGAACTATGCTAGGCTTCGTTAAAGCAAGTAAGAGAAAGCGATTTTATGCTTTGCACAAAGTTTCTTTTACTTAGGAACTTCGTTCCTCAGAAAAAAAGTTTTGAGAATCTCAAAGTTAATTCTCCGTTCACAAGTCAAAGTTAAGTTATACTGCACAATCACTAATATGATCTACAGAAGCAGGACACGATAACACAAAATTTAACGCTCAAGAAAGTGTGCTGCAATACGCACTGTTTGTCAGTTTAATATAACCAAATTTACGAGTTTCAACTGATTTTTGGTAGCTTTTCAAGCACTATTTATACTGCCATACATTTTCAAAATTGCATCTCTGATTGGTTGTAGATCACTATGTCGTTAGAGTCTCTGAATACACTGAGTTGGGGGTTCGGGATACCCTATACGGTGCCCCGCACTCTCTGAATTGGTATGAAAATAGCAAAATTCATCGAATCTGGCTTACCAATTTGGGTATCTCTTACTCCGTTGAGCTCAATTTGTGTGATTGTGAACACTTGAATACGTGGCAATCATAGCGTAGTTTGAGTTTGAGTTTCAGTTTAACTTCATTTATGACGATAGTGTACTAATAATGGTTGCTACATAGAAATTTTGTACAAAATGAACAAATCCGTATGGCATCAGTAGAATGTAGCATTAAATTTTGTTCTTCATGCTATTCTAGCTTTAATGCTTGAAATGGCCTTGAAGCGGTATTGAATTTGGTTATTAAGTTAGTAAGCGCAGCCGCCACAGTTTCCATGTCTTGAAGGAGAAGGAGTTTGGTTTTTGTCGCAAGAAGATAGGTTCAAATAACAAAAGAATGAAATCATAAAAACCATTGGACTATTTTTCACTGTTTTAGGTTTTTGACACCGCAGCGAAACGTTTGTGGATTTAGGTTTTTCTTTCCTTTTGCAATCCATAGACTTTCGTCTACTTCACAGACACTCAGATCTTAATTGTGGCTTTTCATCCTGTGATGTGATTTGTAAAATCGGCGCCTACCAATGCCAAAAATTTATCTATTCAATGACAATTGTCTGCGATTTACCCTGCAATATGCCTAAAACTTATTTTCACTTTTTTTCTACAGCTGCTCAATCTGTTTACGGCAATGGCAGATTCTTCCGAGAACCAGATGTCATAACATGTCAAGGTTCAAGATTTCTTCAGATATTATAATATCAATAGAAAGTTTGAACGTTAACGTGCTAAGACATCTGGTTCACGGAAGAATCCATTGTTACGCAAAACGTACGATTATAGATTCTGCGTCTTAGAAATGTTTGGTATAACTCACATTGCTATTTAAAGATGATTTTATGGTATTTTAACCCTATTTTTTAGTTCAATGTGATATTTAAGCTTACTCCTGCATCACTACAAACAGGCTGTCAAAATTAGGGAAAATGGCAATCCAAATAACCATTAGCCACAAACAATGCAACTAAGAACAATTGAAGGATATTTTATGTCACTTGAAACACTTATTTTTTTCGCAGATTGAAATTCGGATGTTAATCGTGCAAGATTAACACCATATTGCAAGATCTTACAGGATCTTGCAAGAATAATGTCATCGTGCATGATCTTGCAAGATTAACATTTTTCTGCAAGAAAATTGCAAGATTTTGCAATATTAACATCCGGTCTCGGCCAGTGTATATACGTATATCGTAATATAGTGAAAATGCTTTTCAGTACTCAGGAGAAGAAGAATTCAATTTCAGTTTTACTTGTTTTTTTCTGAAAGAATAAATAGTTTTCGGATTGTTTTCTTTTAAAGATGAAATTATTTTACAGTATGAATCAGAGCTGCAAGGGCTGATGTTTTCTGGGCTTTGTTATCCCGTTTTTCTGTTGTCTCTGATATTTGATTCAATTTATTATTTGTACTTTAGAATGTTGTCGGGAAAATTTGATTAATTGCAAATGAAGCGGAATTATTTTAGTCCTGTGACTTTTTTATGCAATTGTTCGTTTGATTTTTCATCTGGTGCTATGTACTTTTTTTTGTACTCAAAACAGAATAAGTAGTTAGAGTTTCGCTAGTCTTTGAGTGTGCGATTCATCGAAGCTGCTGAGAGATAAAATCATGTTATGAAGGGACGTTTTTTGGCAGCCTGGACTGGCCCACTCTGTCCGCAAACTCCCCCATCGCCAACCCCCCTCACACATACACTTCTTGTCCGCCCCCTTTTCATTCCACCCTTAAACCCAGCACGCTCGACCTCCCGCTCCGTTTCACCCTACCGCCCCCTCATCAATTGCACCCGCTAAGGCTGGTCTCGCTAAGCTTAACCTGCCTACTACCGAAGCCAAATTCTCGCCTGCCGCTTGAGAGCAATTCGCTGAATGTTAGTTTCTTTCTTTTGGGCTTTCTGAATAATAACAAAATACTAAAAATATCAGAAAAACCTGAAAGTTTCTCTAAATTGCGTTATATCTAAATTACGTAATATAAACCTGCAGCAAATTGGCTGCTGGTTTTATTTATATTCACTGAGAATTTAGTTCAGAATTGTGAGAACGCTGCTCGCAAATACAAATGAATACAAGCGAAAAATCAGTCTCATGGAAACAAGTTTTAGTAGCTCAAATTGTGCGGACAACGAAGTATATTTTAAGCAAGAGTTTATTTTGGTAAGCGGAGTAAACATCAAGTACTAACTATGGTGCTTTTCTTCATACCCCCACTGAGGGCTTAAATTATATGTTTAACCATCTGTTAATTGTGTTTCTCCAGCTGCTCAGACTGTTTCTGTGACAGTGACAGATGCGAACACCTTCCCACCCGTGTGTATTGTGCCCAGTTTCAACTTCAACCAAAATGACCAATTTGCAGCCGACACTACAATTGGAACAATAACAGGTAAAAAAAACACTGGATGTTTTCCGTTTGTGCTCCCAGTACGTTATACTACCCCAATTACAAATACGTGTCATTACATAGTGAATCATTACATAAAAATATAATATGCACCCGCTAAACTGGGCACCCGTGGGGGGCACGAACGCCGAAAAGATCCGATACTCTTATGCGAATCCACACCCATCTTTCATATATAACCTCGAAGCTGAAAGTTGACCGTAGCTTAATTGTGGTATTTACGGTAGTTTTTAAAGTTCAGAGGATTCAAGTTATTTTTGTGTGCCGTATTTATACGGCTTGAAGAGTTTGATGTTTTAATTTGGTCAATTAGCTTTACAAATAGGCATTACTTTTTAAGTAGGATGAGAAAAAGGGGTTTAGACATATTTGACTATTTTCATTGATGTTCCGATTTTTGTTCCGACCCCACTTGTGGGGGGGGGGAGGAACTATATACTCAAATGGGTTTTTTTTTGTTCCGTGAATTTTGGCCGACCGATATATTCATCGTAGAGAAATGTGCGTGGTATCATTAAAAAGCTCGTCCAGCGTAGAATTCGAAATTAAAAAGATTTTTTTGAAATTAGTTTTTTTCGAGGAGTTATCGAGGTTTAAAGTTTCATGTGAACACTGGATATTTGGTTCACTTTTGTTCACTTTTACCGTAATTTTCGTTCGAATTAACGTTTTTTCTACGAAAAATTTAATTCAAAACTAGATTTCACGCCAAAAAGTAAATCAATTTTAGGTTTTTAATAGACGAAAGTAGATAATAAAGACTAGTTCTAGTCTTAGAGGGAAGTTTAATATATAAAAAAAAATTCGAATTAGGTTTGGGAGCTCTTTTTTTTAGAAAATTTTGCAATTTTTTTGTTTTTTCAAGTCACCTAGAGACTACTAGACATTTTAATATCGAAGTTCCGTTAATGACAAACCTCTTTTACGATCAAATGAAGCCCAATGAACAAAAAATTTGCTTCGAAGGGATCGCTCATGTTTTTTTTTTGGATTCGTATCTCAAATTTCGTAATTTCAAATGAAATTTTGATTTATTTTTTGAGGTTTTACTAAAGTTCTATAATCCTATGGCATAAACGTTTTGACTAAAGGTGTAATAGATTTGCTGATGAGCAATAAGTGAACCTATCTAGTGCTGTGAGTGGACAGCTAATGGCTGTTAAGACTTTGAAAATAAATTTTCGAAATTTTTAAAATTAGTAAATCATAAACTTATTTTTGTGTACTGTAAGTTCGTCTCAGTAAAACAGGATAAGTAAAACTCTCAGTAAAACTCCTTCATACCAGTGCAACATACGTTTATCTCATTGGCGGCTTTATCAAATAACTATTGGTTATACGTCTTCAATGCCACAAGATTTCAAATTTTTCTAAAAATTTTTTGGACATTTCGTTTTATTGGTTCATTTTGAAATCTTATCACGTCATCCTAATATTGATGGCTACATCCTCCTTTCGTGAAGACGTCCAAAGGATCATAGATAAAACTTTCTGAGAAAAAAAATGGTTTAAGTGGCTTCAACACTTTCTTCTCCCATTTTTCTAAAGAAATTTTGGTTTTTGCCTGTATTTGTTGTTTTTTTTTTCATAGTCATAAGACATATTGTGATGTCTTATTGATAACCTAGACATGATAAACATCGTTGTATTCACATTGTGGCATAGCTGAGCGTATTCATTGATTTCCTATGAAAGCTTTTGAGATTAATGGCTGTTAAGACTTTAAAAATATTTTTTTTTGAATTTTTTTTGAACATAAATCAATCTTAAGCTTATTTTCGTGGATTTTAAGTCAGTCTCGGTAATGACAGAACCGCTTTTTTTTCTGCATCAACAACAATTTATCTAGTTAGCGGCTTTGTCTTCTAACTACTGGTTTTTTTTACTTCGGTGCACGAGTTTTCATAATTTTCATAATTTTTGGATTTTTTTTTAGTAATTTTGGTTCCTTTTGAAATCGTATTACATTATCCTAATATTGATAGCTCCCATTGGCTTAGTGACGACGTTCAATGTATCGTTGAAAAAGTTTTCAGCGAAAAAAGATTATGTTTTAAATAGCTTCGACACTTTCTTCTCTCAATTTTCTACGAACTTTTGGATTTTGCCTGTTTTTGTTGTCGTTTTCATAGTCAATGACTTGTTTTAATGTCTTATTGATAAATTTTGAATGACAAACATCCTTGTAGTCACATCATCTAGGCATAATTTAGCGTATTAAATGCCTTCCGTTGAAAGCTGTAGAATTTTATGACTTTGATACTATGGGTTTTCTCAAAAATTTCGTGGTTTTGATGTATGTTTCTTTGCCATACGACTTATTGTGATGAGTTATTGATGTCACATGAATGAAACCTATGATTGCTATTTCATCGAGGCAGAATTTAGTGTGTTTAATTAACTGCGTTGAAAATAATTGAATTTAATGTCTTTGATACTAGGGCTTTTCTCAAAAACTTCGTGGTTTTAATATCTTTGTTTATATTTGTTGTTTTTTAAGTCATTTTGTAACAATAGAAACAATCACCTTGCTGTTAAAAAATTAATTGAAAATAGAAGAGTTTATACTGAAAAGTTCATTCTATAATGGCTTTGAAACTTTTCTCGCTTAATTTTTGTGAGTTTGCTGTTTTTGCTTTTTTTTATTTTTAGATAGCATTAAAATTCTGATCGGTCTCATAAACCTTTAATGTTGCCTGTCATGTTGCCCATAAACCTGTAATGAGTGATTTTACCCGAAGCAGTCAGTTTAAAGCCAATAGTCTTAAAAATTATGATATTATACATCTTCAAAGATTTTTCAAACTTTTCAGTTTTTTTGTTCTTTTTGTCAACTCATTCTCGTCATTGAGAAGTCCACTCCAATTCCTTGAATTTCAAAGAAAACAATTTGTCTACTAATATTATGTCGTAACTGGTGTTTTGTTTGGTGGACATTATGGGTTTTCATAAAAATATTGTGAGTGGTGTATTTGTGTTTCTTTTTTCCTCTTCTTTTAGCTTATTCAGGAAAAAGCAGATCCCAATGATTTTCAAATGTGGCCCAAATGAACGAACTTCTTTTCTCTTTTAGTATAATTTTAGCTGAATGAGTATAAATGTAAACTGAATTAAAAATAAATAAAATTCAGATAATAGCTGATGATTTTAATGGCTTCAATAATTTATGTTATTGTTCTTAATTTTTTGAGATTTTCTGTGTCTTTGTGTAAATTGTTCGTTTTTTGAGATTTTCTGCGTATTTAGTTTATTCTTATGGTTTAGTCTCAGCAAAGACAGGTCCCATTAGTTTCATTTTGACTTTTTAGTAAATTTATCAAGAATTATTTTGTTAAAAAGCTAAAGATTTTTTTAGACTTTTGAAATTATTTGGTTTAAGAAATGTTGATTGATTTTTGACTTTAACCTCATTTTTTTTCTCTATTTTAACTTTTTACCTAATCTCATTATGAAAAACATACATCTGCTGTATAGTTAGAAAAAAACTAAATTTGTGGAGTTAAGGTTTTATCTGATTGCATTTTGACGTTGTTACTAGGTGCTTTTAAAATTATATATTGGGTTTCTGCCGTGAAAATTTTGTTTGCATATTTTGTTGTTTGCTGTTTTTTCTCGTAGTCTTTTTATTGGTAGATCTCGTGAGCGCTGTAATGAGAAATGGCATTATGTAATTCAATTAGTATTTACGTTTTGTAACGTGTTTTTTAAAGTCAAACATCTATTTTTGTTATCTCTTCATTTGGTTCAAATAAGTCAAAAATGTAGATGAGCTCGGGTCGGAACATCATGTGCGAACGCACATTAACGAGCCGCCTTGTATCATATGTTATCATTTGTTTTTGAGAAAGTAATTTAGTTTTTTTTACTTGACTGATGAATTATTGCTAATGGCAAAGAAGAAGGGTAGCTATTTTTAGATCTTTTTTGAGATTGATAGAAACAAATTGTAATTATGAGCGTTTTTGTTGGCATTCGGCATTGTTTACTTAATTATTTTTTAGTAAGATATGCGCATGATTTCACCCAAAATTTATTGTTGCATCCGTTAAGTGGTCAAAGTTTTGCTTCTGGTTTTTAAAGTTTTTAAGTTTGGTAATAGTCGCCACGATGGTTTATAGAGATTTTTTTCCCGTTTTTCTCTTCTCGAACAGTTTTCTATTAGGCTTTCTACTATAAAGTTTTAAGAGTCCGTAAGAGACTTTTTATTGCGTGCAGTCTATATCTCCTATTTTTTGATGACCAATAGATTTGTTAAGTGACCGCATTACTAAGCAATACTCTCATTTTAAAAATCGAAATATGGCATGGCTTCCCTGATGGCAAGTTTTGAAATTGTCTTGGGATTTCCCGTGTCGCAGTAGCGCATCGTAAAATTTGGTCCACATTTCATCATACGGTTTCCCACTACCCCTAGTAAAAATGAGCTAGCAACTCAAAATGGCTCAATCGGGCAAAACTCTTTGTTTAAAATCGGAGCTTTGTTTGATAGAATGATAAGCTTACTTTTCGATCATTTTTTATGGGGTTTCATATTTTGGATCTATTCTATTTAATAAGCTTACTTTTCGATCATTTTTTATGGGGTTTCATATTTTGGATCTATTCTATTTGCCCCCCCCCCCCGTGTTTTATGCCCCCAGATACAAGTTATATGTTGTTATATAGCACGTTACTATGTAAAAAATAGCACGTGCGCCTGGGGGCGTATTTGAGCTCCTTAAGCTGGGGGGCGGGGGGAACGGAATAGATCCCATATTTTTTTAAAAAAAAAGAGTTTTTCAGGTTTTCATTATAATGCTGACTTAAGCATAAATGGAAATTTGGAGTTTGCGAGAACACCGGGATGAGATTTTCGTTTTCAGTTAACACCCACCCACGTGCACGTTATAAAATGACGAAAGTCTGCAGTTTCAGAAATCAAAATGCCAGAAGTTACTATATGCATAGACAGAAGTTGGCTTTCATTGACGTTCGTAATTTTAAAACGTGCAAGTTGTTTTTAGCAAAGTTGCATGACTCTGCAGACGACTCGCTTGCAAATGTTTTAAGGAGACAAATACTCGCCACATCCTAGGTGATACCCCATCTCCATCTTTGAAACCTCTTCACTCATAACTGAGTATTACAGCACGTTAATTTGTTATAGCTCATTGATTTGAGTTAAAATAACATAAAGAGGGAGGGGGTATGCACCCGAAGCAGAATTGATAGCAGAAAGTTTTCAAAACTTTGAATTTGCAGGTTGTTCTGACCTTGATACATCTCTGAACGGCAATGGCGTACTGTATTACTCAGTCACTTCAGTCTCTCCCTCTGTCAGTGGAAGTTTCTACATGAACTCAAATGGCCCCAACCTCATGTACAACAACGTGCTGGACTTAGAGGTCATCGGTAACAGCAGTTTGGAGATTGAGATATCAGTTAGAGATTCTGCTACTGGAGCTGAAGGTCAACTGACTGCGTCTTCAGCTTTGAAAGTTAGCTCAATGTGTTTAATTGCTCTCAAACGAAGTTTGTAGCAATTATATTAGTCCTGTTGGTGCAATTTTTCGCTTGACCGATTTTTCGTCTGACCCATTTGACTTTTCGTCCTTATAAACGGGATAATCAGGAAGCGTTAGAGGCCGTTAGCCGCGTTTAGTAGTCCGTCAAGTGGTTAGTGTGATGAAGCTACCGGGAAGGCCGTAGTTTACGGTTAAAAGGTCATTTTAGGAGTTTTTAAGCTCGAAACGTTACAATTTTTCGCAATTTTCTTAGACCAGTCTAATTTTGACGCTGGTTAAAGTTGATTGAGGTCCTTTGCAAGACATAAGTACTTTTTATGACCATTTTAAGTGCTATATTTTTTGTTAATCCAAACAAAAACGCAAATTTATACTAATTTTCACAATTTTTTCAAGCTTTTTGAAATTTTTTGTCATTCTTTGAGTTTTTCAGCCCTAGGTGTAAAGGAACTCATCTACAGTTCGATAATAGATTATTGCACAGTTTCTAGTGGTAATGGAATGGTTTTCAACATTTTAACATCACGAATTTTAGCACTTTTTCTTTACAAAACTTGCAATTTTATTTAATATTTGTTGTCATTTTTCAATTTTATCCAGACCCAGGGGCCAGAAAACTTCCTTAAGAGTAGTATATAGATGGACCGAGCTGCCCGGGGGGGGGGGTGGTGACCCCCATGTTTTAAGATAGGCTATAGCGATTTCAAATCATTTTGGTCACCATTGTATTATCGCAGCCATGTATAAAGATAGGTAATGCAGAAATTGTCCCCTAGGGGGATACTTAGGGGGCATTTACTGCGAATTTGCGGTAAATGTCCCCCTAAGTGTCCCCCCTAGGTGGACAATTTCTGCATTCCCTATCTTAATACATAGTGTCCCCCCCATTGAGGTTCTAGTCAGCTTTTTATACTACTCTTGAGGGTGTGATAATAAGTTACTGAAAAATTTTTAATGGCCATGGAATAGTTTTCAACTTTTTAATATCACAACTTTAACAATTTTTTGGATAAAACGTGCATTCTTTCAAGTTTTTTTGATATTTATTGTCGTTAATCAAGTTCTGCTAGCCCCAGGGATCAGAAAACCTCTCTTAGAGTTTGATAGTAAAATACTGAAGGATTTTCATTAGCCATGAATTGGTTTTCAACTTTTCAATATCACCTATCTTAGCAGAGTTTTTGTCCTGGTTTAGGTTTCTCCAGCCTCAAGAGCCAATGAACCTCCACTAGTGTTTGATAATGTGTTAATGCATAGTTTCCGGATGTAATGGAATAATTTTCACGATTTTAATATCAAGAATTTAAGCAATTTGTTTAAAAAATATATGCATTTATTTCAAGTTTTTTTTTATTTTTTTTTTATTTTTTTTTATTTTATAGGCACCAGGGGCCCAGGGACCTCCTCGGAGGTCAGATTATAAGCTGCTGCAAAGTTTATAGAGTCAAAGGAACGATTAGCAATATTTTCATGACTCGCGTCAGCAACTTTTTGATAAAATTTGATTTTTTTTTCGAAATTTCCAAAAATTGTTTTCATGTTCCAGGTTTATGGATCTTTAGTTCAGGCTTGAAATAGGGATACTGAATGGTTGCTTACGACAATGAAATGGTTCTGGAGATTTTTATATCACGAATTTTAATAAGATTTTGTTAAAATTAGCAATTATTTTTAATTGTTCGAATATTTTTGAACCCTAGAGATAAAATAGTTTTGAACATTTGTTTTCACTGAAAAATGTCGACACTTTTCTTTAGAATTTTCCACTTTATTTTTTTATATATGATTTAATTACTAACAAAGCTAGTAAACTAGAAGTTGCAGGGTCGAATCTCGTGTTGGAAAATATTCATAGCTCTCTCTCTCTCTCCGTGTTGGTTGGGGTTTCTTTCCTCATCTCTCGCGTTCACACTCACTTACATTCATGTCTCGGACACTCACTTACACACACTCTTTCTCACTCTCTTTCTCTTTTCCTTAACTCTTATGTCGATGCCGCACTTCAGCTGCTGTTATGTGCTGTGATGCCATCATCTATTACCCTCACTTCGAGCCCCTTCAATTAAGCTAAGGCTAGCTTCAGTAAACCTTGGCTAGCTACTGACGAAGCCAACCTCTCGCCTGTCGTTTGAGAGCAATTCGCCCGACGTTAGTCGATTATGTTCGATTAAGTTTTTAGTATCCGATCAAGACAACGAAAATATCAACCAGTGCCAAAACCCTGCGTTGAATATACACTGGACTTTTGCATGGCTCTTTCACCAACACTGCTAGCGCAACAAGAGTGTTTTTTGAAAAAGGTACCCCACGATAGTTATCACCGTCTTGAATTTATTTACCTATTTTATATATATATATATATATATATATATATATATATATATATATATATATATATATATATATATATATATATATATATATATATATATGTCATCGTATTTGTTTCCTTGGGGTGACGGGTAGCAGATCATTCTTTTTTAAATAGCCGCCGCCATATTATTTGCCAGATATTGTTGCGCTACGGGTTTTATGAAATGAAACAAAAAATTTTGTCGCTTTATCCTAAATCACAGCCTGCCCAACATTTTCTGCGGCATCTTTTTAATTTCTCTGGACTAGTTTCATTTCCTTCTCATTCTGCTCGCAATGCTTTTAGAAAGCATTTGTTTTGTATAGCAATCTAAATGAACTGATTTTGATCAAAAGAACTATATCAAAAAAAGAAATGGGATAAAGCAAAAAACACGGGATAAACCAATAAACAAATTGTTTTGTAAAATAAAATTTTGTCCCTTTACCCTAAATCCCAGCTTGCCCAACATTTTGTGCGATATCTTTTTGATTTATCTGGACTAGTTTCACTTCCTTCTCATTCTGCTCGCAATGCTTTTCAAAGGCATTTGCTTCGTATAGGAATCTAAACGAACTGATTTAGATCAAAAAACTATATCCAAAATAGAAACGGGATTAACCAATAAAGGCCAGTTTTAGATGCCCGGTATTTGATTTTTGATCTAATTAGTCTTATTTATGAGGTGCAACGCTTAGATGTTTTAGTACTAATTCCTGTATCCTCGCAATAAGAAGCAGAAGTGTGCCTTTATAACGAAACCCAATCAAAGTGGCACGCACATTGAGGAATTTTTGTAACAATGATTTTTTAAATCCCAATCCGGGTTATGGGAATCAAGGGGGGCTATTTTCCGGAACTTTGTCGGGTCTGTTGGGAATACAAATTGAGTCTATTTCTTGTTTTGGAATTACGTCAATAGCGATGTCAACCATATAGCTCATCATTCCTTTTAAACAAAGATGAAAGTTAACATAGCACAATTTTCTCTTCACAAAATAATTGCCTCTCTACAGTTTCGGATGAGATTGATATTATTTCTTGATTCAATTTCTTGATTTGAATTTGAATCTTCAACTGCTCTTTCTTTTGCTCCTCTTCTGATTTTGCTGTTCTTATAATATTTTTGTAATTTTGATATGATTGTAAGTTTGTGATTCAACAGTCAGTGGGTGATTCAAAAGTAACGAGTTTCAGTCACTGCCCCTTCTCATTGTTGACCAAACAAACGAGAGCAGCTCCCCCACAAAGAGCTAAGCTAGGTTGGCGAGTAATTTACTAAAACTACCATGGTATTGAAATATCTGCGTAAAATGTGATTTTTTCAATTCTATAAAATGTAAATTCAAGTTTTTTTTATTCAAAACAAAAAGCGTGGTTAAGCACTTACATTTTAAGAATCACTTTATAAACGCATGAATAGTTTAGTCCTTAAACTACTAGTAAAAACAACTTCTAAAACTTTTTACTTGTTTATCTATTGGAACACGTTCATGTAAATGATCATTGCTTTCTTTGTAATGCTTCAATAAAAAAAAACTTCAAAGGAGACTTTTTTTAACGAAATGCTTTGCAAGGTACAATTTTTTTCTCTTATTAGCAGATCTCTTGCATTATCAAATTGCGTTATCTAATATTAAAATTTGACAGGACTAGTGATTTAAAAAGTACAATTCTTTCTTTTAAAGCTTTTAGGTTTTGCACTAAGTAGATTGATCTAATAGCCGTTGCTATTTTCGTCAACATTTTGTTTAGCTCTGCGTCAAAATTCCAATTTTGTCAATCTTTAATCCCAGATTACGATAACTGACCTTCGGTCTTATGATATTGCTCAATATGATGCTGATCTTTTTGGGAATAAACAATTGCTTCGATTTTATCTCTGTTCAATGTTAACAAATTCTGTTTCAGGTAATTATCAGATTTTTTGAAAAATAATGTCGATTTTCGTTAGAAGTTCCCGATCCGATTCGGAGTGGATATAATACATGTGTCTTCTGCAAATTTTAAAAAATTTCTTCTCTCTTCATATTTTCCGGATAAAATTGAATGTACCAAGAAAAATTGTTCCGTAGAATTATGTCTCCAAATGAATTTAGCTTGTATTTTTGTGTAGTCACTCAATTTGCTTTCCTATGCACATTTCAGATATGTTATCTGCACAAAAATTTTTTTCTCAATCAATAATCGTGAAACGCAAAACGCACAGCAGGAAAAAATTAATGTTCATGAATTTCCACATGAGTTTTACAACACCAAAAATAAAAAAATTAAACAACTTTAGCAAAGACTAGGTGTTTAATTGCTCTTGAACCAAGTTCATAGCAATTATTGTAAACATGTTGGTCTTTTTTAGTGCAAATTTTTCACTTGACAATTTTTGCGCTTCTCTTGAATATTCTTTGACCTCTCAAGTGACTTTTTCACGCTTTCGTTCTGTATTTTTGAGTGATCTCTATCGCTCACTCCGAAGTAAAGCTTGTTGTTAATATGAAATCGGTTGCAGCATGGGAACGATAAGGGCCTGATAGCCAAGTAGGCAGTGCTTGTGGTAAGGGATCGGGAGGTCAAAGGGTCGAATCCCGGCGTAGTCAAATGTTTTTCCGCCCCCCTGTCGTTCGAGAGCAATTCTTCCGACATTAGTTGGTTTATGTTATTTTTTATTGAAATAACTTTTAATCAAAAGCTTCTTGACCTACTGGTGTTCTTCTGTGCCGACCGGGGGTTAAATTAAAACTATGCAGATAAATTTAGATGTGGTCTTGTGAATGTCAATTGTATTTTTTTAATGTTTCGCTAACAGATTTATTTACATAGAATTTTTCACATTCTATTTTAGGTGTTCCTTACAGTAACCGATGTGAACGAAGAGCAAATTTATTTCTCGCCCAACGTTGCCACAGACTCGATCACAGTTCCCGAGGACTTCTGTTGCTCATTTGAAGGTGACAGGACAATTGTTCACATTTTGACCGCCAGTGATGACGATTACTCCCATTTGAGTGGGAACGAAGAGTTCACGTGGGTTCTCACAAGTGGTAATAGTCTGGCGAAGTTTGTGCTGGAACAGGGTGACAGTTGGAATCAAGCAAGGATTCTTCAAGTGAGCCAAAATTTTGTCAAGATGTTTTAAAATTAAAATATAATAAGCAGTTTCTTCCTTCTTATAAAACAATGTCGGTTTTTGATTCTTCTTGTAACAATATTTTTTCTGCAATTTTTTGTCTGAAATTAATGCCCTGGCTTTTTCGAGATGGTAAGAATAGCATTTTTGTAATAGTATTTACATAAGCTGATCATTGTTATAGAGTAATTGTAAACATCATAACTTCAAATATGGGGTGGGGGTGGAATAAAATAGATTCCTATTTCATTTCATTCCTCTGTTGTCGACCCTAAGTTGATACAAAATGACAGGTCAATGATATCGACCGGGAGGAGCTCTGCACTGGCACTTACTGCACTGGTGGTGAGTTTCAACTGCATATTGAAGTGGAGGACAAGGCAGATGCCGCTTCTACACAGTACACTGCCACCCAGGTACTCACAATCTCAGTGTCAGATGTGAACGACAACAAACCTCTTTGCGAACCGAGTGAACTCAGTCTCAATTGGAATGAAGGTGGTACTGGTAAGTTGCTCGCTTATTAATTGTAAAGACCTGTCCAATCGAACAGTGTTCAACTTTTTTTACTACCATTCAAAGTATTTTCATTATCCAATTAAAAAACAAGACCTCGAAATAATTAAGAATGGAATTTGAAATTCCTTTTAGATCAAAAATCCTGTTAAGCAACTCGAAAAACAAGTCAAATTGTAGCACAAGAACAATAAAACACAATCGAAAAACGATTTTTTGTTCAAAGGCCGAACTTTAAATTAAAGTTCTGCTTAACTCACTAAACTACTGGCTTTTTCGCTCCGCTTCGGGTTTTGGCTTGAACCAAATCAACACAACGTTGACTTTAAAAAAATCAAGATGTGTGAACAGATCTTTAAAAAACAGCCGAAAGACTCCGCAATTGATTCGAAGTAAAACTGAACTCTCTTTTCACTAAACCAATTTAACTTTTACGCTATTAAAAAATTGAATGCCAAACAAGAACAGAGGAAATACAAGGATGCTCGTTAATGTGCGTTCGCACATGATGTTCACATGATGTTCGGCCCACCTCATCAACATTTTTGACTAAATTGTCAACCAAATGAAGAGATAATCAAAATTAGATGTTTGAGGTTAAAAAAAACGTTACACAACCAAACTAATAATTGAATTAGATAATGCCATGCTTCCTTACAGCGCTCACGAGATCGGCCATTAAAAAGACTACCAGAAAAAAAAGAAACAACAAAATAAGCAAAATTAAAAAACAAACGGTAAAATTTCAATATCTAATTTTAAAACCACCTAGTAACAACGTCAAAATGCAATCGGATAAAACCTTAACTAAACAAATTATTTTTCCTACAGTAGATGAGAATTTTCCTTAATAAGACTAAAGTTCAATTCGACAAAAAGAAGAAATATTGAGTCGAAATTCAAATATCAATCAACATTTTTTTAAACCAAATAATTTCAAAAGTCTTAAAAATTATTCGGTTTTGACGAAACAATTCTCAGTAATTTTACTTAGTCATAAAGAAACCAATAGGACCTGTCTTTGGTTAGACTAAGCCGTAAAAACAGACTAAAGATCCAGAAAATTTAAAAAAAAAAACGAAAAATTTGAAGCCATTAAAATCATTAGCCATTATCTGAACATGTATTTCTATTTCAATTGCTTTTAAGAAATTATTTCAGCTAACAATATACTGAAAGATTAAATAAATTCACTTGGGCCACAATTGAAATTCATTGGGATCTGTTATTACACGAAAGTGCTAAAAGAGAAGAAACAAAAACACAAATTTTGACCACTAACAAAACTTTTCTGAAAACGCATTTTGTCCAACAAACAAAACATCAGTTACGAAATCAAACCAGTAGACCAGCTAGTTTTTAAATTACAAGGAATTGGATGAGACCTCTCAATGAGATAAAATTACAAGTTGACGAACAACAAAAACTGAGAAGTTCAAAAAAACCTTTGAAAACGAATAGTACCGTAAACCTTAAGACTATTGGTTATAAACTGACTACTTTGAGTCACATCTTGCATTCAGTCGTCAATTAAAAACTTATGAGACCGGTGAGCATTTGACCGCTGCATAAAGACTAAACGACAAGCAAAGATAGCAAATTCAATCAAAATGAGTGAGAAAAATGTCGAAGTCATTAAAAAACAAATTTTTCAGCAAAAAAGTCTCTATTTTCAAATATTTTCTCAAACAACAATAGGATTTTTTTGTTGTTTTTCAAACAACAAAAGATACTACAAAAAGTCATCAATATGAAAACAACAACAAATACAAACAAAAACCAAAAATTAAGTAGAAAAGTGCGAGAAGAAAGCGTGCAAGCCATTTAAACCATGAGATTTTCTCTGAAAACTTTATACTTGATCAATTGAAAGATTTATCTAAGCCAATGAGAACTATCAACTTCAATATAATGCGATAAAATTTGAAAGGATCCAAAATTATGAAAAAAATATCCAAAAATTAAAAAAAAATTAAGAAAACTAGTGGTATCGAAGTCATAAATCCAATTTTCAGAAGATGCAACCGCGAAACAGTATAACTTTTGTTGCAGTAGAAAGAAAGGCTTTCATATCGATACTGTGATTGACTTACAGTTCACAAAAATAAGATTACAATTTCCTAATGTTCAAAAATATGTCGAAAAATTATTACTAAAGTCTTAACAGCCATGAAATTCGTTAGTTTTCAACGGTAGTCTTTATATATGCGTTAAGTTTTGCTCGGATGGGAAGACAAGGATTTCATTCTTAAGTCAACAGTAAGATATCAATTCTTTTTACTACAAAAACTCAACAAATACAGTTAAAAATCAAAAATTCAGTAGAAAAATGCGAGGAAATTGTCGCAGCCATATAAACAGTAAGCTTTTCGATGAAAATTTTATCTATGATCCATTGAACGTCTTCTCTAAGCCAATGGGAACTATCGATTTTATTATAATGTGATAAAATTACAAAACAAAGCCAAATATTGAAAAAAAATCTAATAATTAAAAAAAATCCTTAATGTATTTTCCTTAATGAGACCAAAATTCAATTCGACAAAAATAAGAAACATTTAGTCGAAATTCAAATATCAATCAACATTTTTTAGATCAAATAACTTCAAAAGTCTTAAAAGTTTTTTTCGCTTTTGACGAAACACTTTTCGATAAATTTACTTAATCATTAAAAAACCAATAGGAACTGTCTTTGGTTAGACTAAGCCGTAAAACCGGACTAAAGATCCAGAAAATTTAAAAAAGAAAACGAAAAATTTGAAACCATTAAAATCACTAGCCATTATCTGAACATTATGTATTTTTATTTCAAATGGTTTAAGAAATGAATTCAGCTAAAATTATACTAAAAGATTAAACAAATTCACTTGGGCCACAATTGAAAACCATTGGGATCTGTTATTACACGAATGCACTAAAAGAAAAGAATTAAAAACACAAATTATGATTACTAATAAAACTCTTCTGAAAACGCATATTATCCAACAAACAAAACATCAGTTACGAAATCAAACCAGTTGGCAAGCTAATATTTAAATTACAGGGATTTGGATGAGACCTCTCAATGATGAGAATAAATTACAAGTTGACGAAAAGAACAACAAAAACTGAGAAGTAAAAAAAAATCTTTGAAAACGAATAGTATCGTAAACTTTAAGACTATTCGTTATAAACTGACTACATTGAGTCACATTTTTCATTCAATCCTCAATTCAAAGCTCATGAGACCGGTGATTATTTGACTGCTGCATAAAGACTAAACGACAAGCAAAGATAGCAAATTCAATCAAAATGAGCGAGAAAAATGTCGAAGTCATTAAAAAACAAATTTTTCAGCAAAAAAGTCTCATTTTTCAAATAATTTCTTAGACAACAATAGGTTTTTCCCTTTTTAACAAAATGGCTGCACAAAATCAATAAATATGAAGAAATATACTGAAACCACGAAATTTTTGAGAAAACCCGTAGTAACAACGCCATTGAGTTCAATAGCTTTCAAAGGAAATCAATAATCAAGCTAAGTTGTGGCTCGATAGGAGGACAAGGATGACTGTCATACATAAGACATTACAAAAAGTTACCACTATGAAAACAACAACAAATACAGGCAAAAACAAAAAATTTAGTAGAAAAGTGCGAGTCGAAAATGTGGAAGACAATTAAACCATGAGATTTTCTCTGAAAACTTTATCCATGATCCGTTGAAAGATTTTTCTAAGCTGATGAGAACTGTCAACATAAAGATAATGCGATGAAATTCGAAGGGATCCAAAACAATGAAAAAATATTCAAAAATTTTTAAAAATTCAAGAAAACTTGTGGCATCGAAGTGATAAAACCAATTGTCAGAAGATGCAACCGCAAAACAGCATAATTTTTGTTGCAGTAGAAGGAAAGGGTTTCATGTCAATACTTTGATTCACCTACAATTCACAAAAATAAGATTACAATTGGGTAATGCTCAAAATTATGTCGAAAAATTATTACTAAAGTCTTAACAGCCATGAAATTCGTTAGTTTTCAACGGAAGTCTTTATATATGCGCTCGAATGGGACGACAAGGATTTCATTCATAAGTCATCAGTAAGACATCAATATTATGTTTTTCACTCCAAAAACTCAACAAATACAGGTAAAAATCAAAAATTCAGTAGAAAAGTGCGAGAAGAAAGTGTCGCAGCCATATAAACAGTAAGCTTTCCGATGAAAATTTTATCAATGATCCATTGAACGTCTTCTCTAAGCCAATGGGAACTATAAATATTATTGTCATTGGATAAGATTTCATAACGAGCCGAATGTTCGAAAAAAATCTAAGAATTAAAAAAAATTCCTTAATGAATTTTCCTTAATGAGACTGAAGTTCAATTCGACAAAAAGAAGAAATACTGAGTCGAAATTCAAATATCAATCAACATTTTTTAAACCAAATAATTTCAAAAGTCTTGAAAGTTATTCGCTTTTGACAAAACAATTCTCGATAAATTTACTTAGTTGTTAAGAAACTAATAGGAACTGTCTTTGGTTAGACTAAGCCGTAAAAACGGACTGAATATCCAGAAAATTTAAAAAATTAAACGAAAAATTTGAAGCCATTAGAATCATTAGCCATTATCTGAACATTATGTATTCATTATGAAGTTATAAAACCAATAGTTAGAAGATAAAACCGCTAACGAGAATAATTTTGATTGCAGTAGAAAGGAAAGGGTCCGGTAATTACTGAGATTGAATTGCAGTTCACAAAAAATCTTAAGATCGGTTAATGTAACAACGAAATTTTCGAAGAATTAACTTCAGTCTTGACAGCTATTAGCTGTCAACTCAAAGCAAAAGATAGGTTCACTTAATGCTGATTAGGAAGCCTATTGCACTATCAGTCAATAATTCGATGCCATATGACTCTAAAAAATAAGTAAAATCTCAAAAAGAAAGTCAAGTTTCCTTAAAAATTAAAAGTTGAAGCCAAAAAAATCATGAGAAATTCCTTGAAAACAAAATTTTTGTTCATTAAGCATAATTTCGCTTTAAGCCTTTTTATCACTTTTCTTCTTTTGGCTACATTTCGAGCTACAAAATGAAACAATTTTGTAGCTCGAAATGTAGTTTCGGAATAATTTTTTTATAGAAAAAATCTTAATTTGAACAAAAATTACGCTAAAAGTGAACAAAAATCATGCCAAATATCCCGTGTTCACGCAAAACTTTAAACCTCGAAAGCTCCTCCAAAAAAGACGAAACTACAAAAATTTTTTAAATTTCGATTTCTACGCTGGTTGAGCTTTTTATTGATACTACTCACATTTCTCTACGGTGAATATATCGATCGGCGATAAACTGTCTGAACAAAAAAAACCAAAAAAAATGTCTGAACAAAAAACTCATTTGAGTATATAGTTCCCCCCCCCCAAAAAAAAACTGGGGTCGGAACAATAAAGCAAATGAGGACTGCAAAATCTGATAACGTATTTTTAAAAGTCAAGTGAATTTGAGTTTCACAAGCAATTGTATTTAGAAAACCGTGTTATAAGGCTAGCTTATGTCCAATAAATTACTGCTCATTGAAATAAGATAAAATAGAAACAACACATACCGAGAAAACCGGCCAAAGTGAAAAATTAATGAACTAAATTTCAAAATCTATTGCACTCTAAAATTTTCGGTAGAAAAGTGACTCACGAGAAAACCGATTCTCTCTGCCTTATTCTTATGATTTTTCGTGTGATTCACACGATAAATTGTTGTAAATCCACGATTTTTTTATTATAAAAAGAATTTTTTGCTTAAAAACTATACTTTATTCTCAAGTGGAGATACACAAAAGATAGGGTAAAACTCATATTATTTCTCATGTTTTTTTTCTACAATATTTATCGTGGGTTTTCACATGAGCATTTTGTGTGGTCTTACGCGAAAAATTGGAGTTTTCACACAAAAAATGTTTTTTTCACACTCTTTCGTGTGAACCACGCGAAAAAACCATGAGAATAACGCCAACAGAATCGTGTAAAAATACACAACCCTAAAAACAGCTTGCGAACAAAACTTCCCTCTAAAAATTGCTTATTTTCCTCAAACGCTCATTCACACGAAAAATTCTGTAATTTTTATCACACGAGGAGAACTTTCTGGGGTGAAATCACACGAGACGCATTTTTCACACGACAAATTGTGAGACTTTTCATCACACGGGAAAGTATCGTGTGATTTCAGGCGAGAGAGTTTTAGAATGTGATTTCTTTTTGCAAAATTCTTTAACACTTGCAATGTTTACACAATTGTTGCTACAGGAATTTGTGAAACATTTACTCTAAGCGATCCACGACACTGGAAGGGAAAAGAACTATGGAGTAAGTAACGCAGAAGAAAAAACGAAAGATCTTTCTAAAGAAACTGCAAAACTTGCATTTAGAGTTCAACAAAAATGGACCTATCGAACATTCAAGTGTTCTACTTAGTATCAAAAGATAGGTTTATTTTTTAAACAAAAAATTCAACAGGAAGCAACTATCATGCAAGGCAGAAAGAAAGAAACAACAGAAACGGGCAAAATTTGATAACAAATGAAATTGTACAAAATTTTGGCTTCACGTCGCCAGTTTTCTTTGAAAACAACATTAAGCCTCAAGAAATACTAATTTAAAAAATTGAAAACTTTTTAAAAAGAGCAAAACAAAGGAGTAAAAAAAATAGCCCCAAATAGCACGCACATGTCTACTGTAAGCTTAAAAGTGTCAAAATTGCTCTCAAACGTACATTTACTTGTCAATACTGAGTAAAACCATTTTAGCTTTAAAAGCAAGAATTCAAAGTAGAAACTTCCTTGAAAATGTCCTTCCTTAGCAAAAATGTATTCAGACATATTTATCTCTCTCTTTCTATCGAAGAACAGAATATTACAAAAAAATTCAAAAACAATTTATTAATGATTTTTTTCAGTATTGACCTATACACTTGTTTTTACGTGCAGAAGTTATTTTGAATTATGTGAAAATGTATCTTCATTTTTCCTCATAGGGTCGTAAAAATAGTGTCTCAATACAATTAAAGTTTATCGAATGATAAATTATTTTAAAAATTTTGAAGTGCTGGAGCGGTTGTTGGCTAATAACAATAAAATATGGCAACAATTTCTAGATCTACGCTTGTCAAAATTGTGAAGACTTGATGGGACCTTACACGTTGCCGTACTATCTAACTGATAAAAAGCAATGAAATCAAGTTCAAAAAAGTTAAACTGAATTCACATTTAAGCCAATAATCTCGAAATAACTATAATGAATTGTTTTGAGTTGCTATTATCTGAACAAATATACTGCAAATGACCGCAATTTGCTAAAGTGAGGACCAGGAAGATCGCTAATAAGCCAGATGGTATGTGTTCATTCATCTCAGCTCAGTGTTTTTTTTTGGTCAGCACATACTTGCGTAGTTTATGACACTAGGGGAGAAACTTCAGATTGTTTTTCAATTCTGTATATATGAACCAATCATAATCTGCGATCTTAATAATTACTCTGTTCATTATTTCTGCAGGTGCAACTGGATTCTACCTGCCATGCACTGACAAAGATGAACTGGACACTCTGACAGCTTCGATTGTTTCTGCAAATGAGAACGAAGCACTCACTTTGTTCTCATTCACAACAGGTACTATTTGTTTCACTCTTTTATCCTTCGCAATACCGGGTGGAGGAATTTTCCGGACATTAGTATAGTATATACTAATCCCCTCCCCCTTTTAGTGGGCCTATAATTTATAGCCCATCACCGCGAATATACCATAATAAGCGGGGATATCTTGAGGGGGGATTTAATTCGAAAGACCCGAAAAATTTCACCCAACTATCCGCACATGTCAACACTTGTCAAGGGTTAATTTTGTAAAACATCCGCTGAGAAATGGTTTTTTCAGGCGCCGCATATCGGTGCATTTCAAACACCTTTTCCACCCATTCCGGTTTTCTTTCCACACCTGCAGCACATTTTTCACATATTATTTAAAATCCATGTTTCGTCTGAAACCCCACTTGGGTTATTGCGACACTTGTTCTTGAACTAGTCACAATTTTGACGGTTTTGGCGAGGGATTAAATGTTAGGCGAAAACTCGATTAGGCAAACGAAATTTATGTAGCCATTATAATAATAATAATAATAATAAATTTTTCAAAAGGCTGAAAATACAGTCAAAGTATATATTTAGCAAAATTTACAACCTTTTGTAAATTTTGCTAAATATATACTTTGACTGTATTTTCAGCCTTTTGAAAAATTTATTATTATTATTTTTATTATTATTATTATTATTATTATTATTATTATTATTATTATTATTATTATTATTATTATTATTATTAGTATTATTATTATTATTATTATTATTATTATTATAATGGCTACATAAATTATTAGGCGAAAATCCTGAACAAAAAAAGTTTTGTGGAAATTATGCAAAAAGCGAAGAAAAGACTTAAAAGATGTACTTCATAATCCACTCGATGCGGAAAAAATTATCAAGAGTCCCTGACAGTTGTCTTTACATGCAAACGAGTCCTCTAATTTTAAAACGAAAGTACATGCCAATTGTATCATTTTTTCGATGTTTTTGCATTGCTTTACTTTTGGGTTTAAAGAAGTGACAAGGCATGAAAAAAGAATATTTAAAATTATTTATCAATAGCTTTAATGTATACTTGAAAAATACTGATTGAAAAAAAACTTCTTTTTTATGAACCCAATTCGTTAAATTGTCTATCGAAAGTTGCTGCAAACCATTTGTATAAGAAGATCTTAGTTGTTTTTGCCAATAATTTTGTGTTGGTTGGATTTCTAATGTCATTTTTCCTGCTATTGTTTAAAAATGTTAACTATTTAGGATGTTCAATAGGTTAGTGAGATGGTCAATTTTCTACTTCAAGTCGCTTCTGGAGTTCTTTCGGCGACAGTCGAGTAGTTAGGAAGTGAGACTTTGTCATAAGTTTTTTTTAAAAAATTGAAGTGAGACAATGGTGCCTAACAGATTTTCGATTTCTGAGAGCGAAAGTTTTTTCACGTCCGGCAATTTGATTTCTGTTTTTCTTTCCATGTGCTGTACGAATACTTTTAAAAAGCAATCTTTTTATTCTAATTATGGATGTTTGCACCTTTTTAAACCCTCAAAAGGCAACCAATTGTTTTCAAAGACTTTGACACAATTTGTTTTCATGAAATAGGTGTTTTATTTTGTTGTTTTTGTTGTTCTTTTTGTTATTTTGTTATATAGCCCCATTGATAGGTTTCAATGAATCTATTGAAGTATCGTTGAGATCAATTTTTATCAGTTTGGAAATATTTTGACTTGGTTTAACAAAAAAGTTTTAACTACTTTGACACCATCTCCTTTCAAAAATAATGTGTTTTTTTATTTTGCCCCTTTTTATAGTTTTCTGTTGTTCTGCGAGTTAATCTCATTTATAATGAGGCCCGTTTGCTTTTCAGTTGGCAATTTTGAGTTTTTTTGGTTACTTAAATTCAAAGCTGCAGGTTTAAACGACTTTGACATGACTTGTTTTCAAAAATATTCGAGATTTTTTGTCTTATCGAAGTTTTGTGTTTGTTTTTTGTTATCTTGTTGGTTAGTCTCCCTATTGACAAGTCTGCCTCATTTGCTCTCCTTGTAGGCATTTTTGGATATATATTTTTTAGTTTTTTGCTAATAATTTAATTGGCACTTTGTTTTCGACTATTTTTGTAATTTTGATTGTTGCCTGCATTTGCGCTACTTTTGCTGCGTTCATTAAAGTTGATTAATTTTGTTTCTTTCAATTGATGCATAGATAACGAAGACGTCAGGTTTTAGATGCTTTTTTCAGTACTTATTTGATGCCACTTATTTTCAATGACAATAAAAAAAAATCCGTTGCCAAAAGGGGTATGCGTT
>NC_134481.1:30988614-31030591 GCF_964194025.1 Convolutriloba macropyga | reverse complement strand
GTAACAGTCTGTAATTCCAGGTGAAGAGGTCAATTTGAGAAAATTTGATCCCACTTAACTAACTACCGCGCCCCAAAAAAAACTACCCCCCCCCCACGCGTACCTAACACCCCCCCCCCTCCACCCCCCCCCCCCCCACCACCACCACCACCACCACCACAACCAGCACCTACCCACAAACCTGAACTGAAAAATTTTTAACGCTTTTTTTATTGGTCTACTATTTTTGTTATTTTAAGTGTTTTTTTCGATATTCTGATTTTGTTCAAGTTAGGGTAGAGATTTTTTTTGCACGACGATTCGAGTCGTTTCCGGTAATCTACCGGTTACGTTTTTTGTTTCGTCATTCTGACGCTCTTTATCGTTTTACATTTTGTTCTGGGACATTCTGTCGCTTCACTTTTTTCAGAAACTCTTTCACGCTTGATTGCTTGTTTTTCGCGTGACCTAAATTGCTTGCATTCAGAATTAAGGGGGTGGGGGTTCAAAACATCTGCGTCGTCAAACGTTTTTGCACCCAAAACTGATCTCAAATGTACACCCCCTTTGAATAAAAGTTGGCCGCGATAACTTTTTTGCCCAAATTTGTTTCTATCTGTATTTTACGGCACGCAAGTCTATTCTTTCGCAGCTATTCCGGCAATCTGCCGGCTATGTTTAAAGAAATGAAGTAATTTGTTTTTTTTTTCGATTTTTGCAGTGTTTCGTGGAGGTCTTGGTTTTTATTTTGTTTTTATCGGAGGTTGGTCTTTTAAGGAGCCTGATATTGTTGAGTTGCTTCAATGATTCGAATTGTAGATCAAGACTTTTCCTACTATATATTTTTACTTAGCCAAGAATACCGTAGTTCTCAGCTTGTTCCACTTTTTGCATGAAATCTTTTTTTTAATTTTTCTACGCTAGTTTCATGCTTCGCTCATTCTGCTTAAAGTGCTTTTGAACAGCACTTGCTCAACAAAGCAATCTAATGTGAACAGAATCAGCATCGAAAAACGCAATCAAATTAGAAGCGCGATGAAACCATAAAGCCCAATTTTAGATGCCAGCTACCTAAACTTTGTTTATAGACGTCTTAGTTAACATCTCTAATACGTCTTGACTGTGGCACTAACCCCATTGACATTGAATTCTCTCATTGAGAAACAGTAGTATTTCTAAATACGAAATTCAATTGGAAAAATTCGCTCTTAAAAAAATTTTTTGTACTACAATCAATTTTTATCATTGTTTTTCTGTTCCTTCAATCCCAATCGGTGTCATGGGAATCAATTGCGGCTTTTTTCTGGCAATGTGTCGGGTATGGTTTTGCTATGCTGACAGTCCAATCTTTAGCACACACATTTTTTTTCGCTATTTAATTACTTTTATAACGAGCTGGTGTAAGTAAACACATCAAAAATTATATTTACATTCTGAATCATTTTTAGTACAATATTTCAAATCAAGAGCAGAAATTCTGTGCTCTGCTCTCTTCTGATTTTGAGATACAGAATGCCTGAGGTCGGCAGTGGCCGCAGTCAACAAAATGCCAGAAGTTGCTATATACATAGCCGGAAGTTGACTTCCATTGACTTTCGTCTTTTTAAAATTTGCAAGTTGGGAGTCTTGAGCTATAGCACGTGACTCCAGAATTCATTTAGAAATTCTGGCCTGACTTCCGGAACCGCGGATCTCGATAAACACCAGAAGTTCTCAATGACTTCAAGCAGAATCACGTAACCTATACTTAACCTTGCTTGAAACACAAATCTGCAAGTTTGAAAATGACGAAATTTCATGAAGTCAACTTATGGCTATGTATATAGGAACCTCTGGCATTTTAACTTCTGGCACTATAGAAATTTTGGCATTTTAAAACTTTCACGTACGTTTTTTAAGACCCACTGAAAGATTTGCTGTTCTTTTTATGCTTTAAGATTTAGTCGCTGTTAAATTTTGTTGCAATCTGGATAACACCGCAAGCTTGATGTATTTAAGAAGTGTATATTACTTTTTTGATCTCGTCACTTTTCAATTTGGAATTAGGTCCCTCTCACACTGGTCTTCCAACCTACAACCTCCAGCTGTCAGTTGACTCTGTCCTGGACTACGAGAGGTTCTCTGGACACGCGTACGTGTTGACAGTCCAAGTGACAGATGGAAAGAGTGGACATGAACAGACTGTGACTGTGAATGTGAATATTGTCAATGTAGATGAGGGACAGGGCGAGTTCTTAATATGTCAAAATATCGACATCAAGTGCGTCAGTTTAACGTAACCAATAAATCGAATCTTGATAAATCTTGACCAGACATACATGATCTTGACATCTCATGGAAAGTTTAAAATATCTTGCCAAGAACTTGAAATACAATGATTTCCTGGCTAAAGGTGATGATATATCTAGGTGATCTTCAAGATAAACCAAAAAAGTTTGTTGAGAGCACTTGAAAAAATATTATTGATTCTTAAAAGCATTTTTTGTTTTCTCTTTTCGCTTCTTCTATTTAAGCGGTTTCTTGACTGTCCGATAGTACAATTTTTCACTTGTGTTTTGAGATGTTCAATCCTTTAAACCAACTAAATGTCTAAATGTCTTGGCCAAAGTTTTTGAAAAAGTGGTGATGAAGGGAAAAATCAAGATAAAGTAAAATCACAGAATTTTTATTTAACTCTGAGCAGCTGAAAAGAAGTTAGTTGTCTATTAGATTCGAATATAACCCGTACTTTGGTTACATTAAAATTTAGCGCTGAATCATTAAATTTACATTCTGCTTTTTGTTCTGGCATTTGTTATATTTATGCCACCTTTTTATTTACATTGTTTTTTGCAGGGTGAATCATCCACGCATGATTTTATGCCCTCTTGTATTCGCATGCGCATCGGTTCAAATCGCCTGTTGTTGAACTGCTAATAGACAATTGGGCTCTTTTCTGTTATTGCCCCCCCACGTCCATTTGCACCCCCCACTTATAGCATGTTATAGCATATTGGTTGCGTTTCATTCACTTACATAAACAATTATTTGCAAACGGCATTTACAATTTAATTATGCTGCGAAGTTTTGAAATTAAGACGTGTACGGTAATTGAACTTTGCTTATAATGTAAGGAATAGCTTTATGGCACTAATTTTTTTGACAACCGGAAACAAAAATTCATCCATTCGCCTACCGGTACCGACAATTTATTATGACTAAAATAAGGGATCTCTAAGGACCAAAAAGTACATATTTGGGGGGTGCAAATAGACTGGCTATATAAGGCTGGGGGGGGGGGGGGGGGGGGCAATAACAGAAAAGAGCCGACAATTGCAGCCTGTTCCGCATCTGAGCATTATTAATTGCCGCCTGGCTTTGATATGCGCAACCATATTTGCCGCCAAATTGCTCCCATAATTGTCACCTGATTGACGTCTTAAATTACCAATGAAATAGCTCTAAAAGTGTGGAGTCAACTTTCGTTCCAACTTTGGTCTACAAATCTGCGAACTTCTTTTCAACAAGCTACGAACTATTTGCATTTACAAAAACGCTTATCTTCCAGCATCCCCCCCCCCCCCCCCCCGTCCAATAGTCTCAACCGGAAGGCCCCGGTTTAGCAAAGTTTTGCAAACCTGACAAATTTAGCAAAATTTCACATATTGGCGATTAAGTGAAGTTAGTTTGATGCTGGGGATCTTTTCTGCTAGCGCCCCCCCAGCCTTATATAGCCGTTAGATTTGCACCCCCCAAAATCTAAGTTTTTGTGAATTGTAAGAGCGATATTTGCATTTCATTGCAACTAAAGTGTCTGGGTAGATTGAAGGCACTTTTAGAATAATTTCCTTAAGAAGTTTTAAAAAATCAAGCTCTTATTGTAGCCGATAACACCAAAAATGATCTAATACAGAAATTTTTATTGATGCTTACGTTATATGCAACAAATTTTGGTTGAATACGTAATACTTTCAAACCTGTGCTAGCTTTTAGTAAATGCATATTGCTCATATATGTGCACGTATAAGATTACGTAGCTTTAACAATATGTTTAGACATTTATAAATGGGGGGTGCCTAACTAAGCGCGGGGGCGCTAGCAGAAAAGATCCGATGCTGGGACAGTCTGATTAACTCCATAGCGTTTCGAAACGTTCGAACCCGAAGGTTGAAGATAGCGATCGGGTAAGCCAACATTAGGAAAAGTAAGTGAGATGAAAATGAGTTTTCGCAGATTCATTAATTGCATGAAAGATTTAGTTTGAACAAATGTTAAGCATAACCACGGATGGGGAACCGTGTATAGTTATCCCAATTCGTGGGGTCTGAGGGGCAGGGTAATTTCAAGTCTGAGGCAGTGCAATAAAATTTTTACTGGACATGATGAATGAATGAAAGTTAAATTGATATCATGTGTATGACATTTTATATAAAAAAAAAACAAGTAAAATAGGAGATAGACGACAGCTATTGCGATCAGGGCTTTTAAATTTCTGTAATACTACAATTTGGGTTGAGGTTTCTTTCCCTTTTGCTTTTTGATTTTCTGTAGATAATTCGGCGTTTTGATAGCACTTGCATGTATGAGTCGGGTTCGTATATCTTACTTGCTTTCAGTACTAGTTTTAATTAGGGAGGCCGTCGCAGCGGTCTTCCGCTACGGACGCTTGCATTTTGTGGTGAAACTTAAGATGGGAGGCGAGTTTAGCACGTTTGGAGTACTTCTGGGTGCACTCGCCTTGATTACATAGGAATTTGCATTGGGAATGCGTTAGGGCATGTATTGTAAGGAGCGATGGCTTTGAGGAAGTGTAGGTGCAGTATCTACACTGTATTAATTTCTGATTATCAAAAGTTATAAACAGGCTCTCTATTCTGAGCTGGCCAAGTTCGAATTGATGGATCAACGGTATCGAATCAAGGTCTAGCAGAGGGGGCTCTCCATCTTGTCTGGAATGTATGAATGAGCCATGACCTACTTCGGTGCAATCTTTTTCTTTGTCGAGGATTTTCACCACCCCACGTCTGTTCGAATGGAAAAATTCATCTTTGATGTCTATTTCGATCTCCTTGTTCATGTGCTCCACCGGAAACCGTACCATTCTGAAAATCTCAGAAGCAACTCTTATTGAGATTCACTGAGACTGAAAAATTATATTTTATAGTAGCAAGTAAATATCTGATACGAATTGTAGAGGCAGTAGCAGAGTAAAAGAGCAAATGCTTTTGCGCTTAGCGGGAAGAGTGTCGGTCTTGTGCAGTAGGTAGAAGTCACTGTGGTAAGATAATGGGTAAGCGAACATGTCAGTGCAAAGGTTGTGTGGATTATGTGGCGGCAGTACTTGCTACGTAAGAATAAGATCTTGAGGGTCATTTTATATGCAATGTAGTTTCGTGGGTTTTGAAAACTGAAACCCGGTAGCGATAGGCACTTATGTCGGAGGAGAGGTAGGAATTTTATAGATCTATTTCGTTCTCATGGCAGGTGAGCGTAGTTTTGCGAGGAATTGGGGGTTGATGTACATATTTTCTGGATATTAAAAGCTTTAAGGCGGCGCTATTTTGAATTTGCCATAACATGTGAGTTATTCGAAAATTTCAAACCTGTTTTGTTTAGCTTGCAAATACTGTTTATTGACTGTACAGTATAACAACGCATGAGCAAACCAGGAGCGCAAAACGCATGCTCAGATGAGAGAAAGGATGGTGAATCTCACAATTTAACTAAACGAGCTATTGACAGTGTAAAACGTCGTTTGGTACTTGATTTACTATGTTTTAAATTTCTCTTTCAATCCCAATATTCGTTGAGCGGGTCAACGGCGGCTACTTTCCGGCAATTCGCCGGCTATGTTTAATTGATATACAATTGAGTAATCACACAATAGATTTTTATCTGCAATATAGTTACCGTTTGCACTTAAGCCACATCGGCTCATGATCCGTTCAATCTTTGCTTCGTTAATTGTTTTGAAAATTGAAACTAACTAAACAATATGAATCTTTCCCCCTTTTTAGTGAATCACTTCCGATTGGTTCCACTGTGCTTGATGTGCCTGGCAATGGATGGTTCGAGACATCAGACAATACTCTGTCCACATCCGATCCGGACAACCCCTTCACAGTGTTCACCTGGACTATCACTGGGAATGCCGGAGGGTACCTGAACATAGAACCCACGACTGGTGTGATCAAACTGGCCAAAAGGGTTAGCTTTTCTTGGAATGTCCCCTCAACATTTTCTAACATTACAGAGTCTTACTATTTAGATAGTTTTTTCCTTGGCTATTTCACTCCGGTTACGAATTAATTTCTCATTCATATTCTTTAAAAAAATTACTAAAAAGTTACTTCGTCTTCCTGTTCATTTAATTTTTAAAACAGCTTATACTAAAATTTTCCCTAAGCATAAGCATACAAAATGAATCGTACGGCAAATCTTATAATTGATAAAAAGTTGACCAAAACATAGAGCGAAGATCCGCGCCAATCGGAAACAGCGCAAAAAATTAATATTAAGAAGTTGTGAGTAGTGGATAAAACAAGGGATTCAACCACCAGTAAAATTTGTCCCTTTCTCCTAACGCTAATCGCGCATGTCGAATCGGGCCAAATTTTACTGTTTGTTGAATCCCTTGTTTTATCCACTACTATATATTAGCTCTATATTCACTTCTTTTATATTTTAAATCTATCATTTCTTGTCTCACTTAGTGCAAGCCACTAGTACAGAGTTAAGCTGGTAATTAACCATTATCAGACGGATAGTTCGGGTTCTATCCCCACCGAATCCGGTGGACGTCCCCAGATACTAGTATAAAACTAATCAGTGAAACTGCTTCGCAGATGAGACCGTGTAACAAGCACGTAAACAAACTTGCGAAAAAACTTGAACAAAAATTGAAAGAAATTTTAAAATAATAAAATTTTCATATATCCCCCCAAATCAATATTTAATCAATCTAAAACTAAAACTTCCTGTCTCACTTAGCGTAGTGGTTAAATCATCGAGTCTAGTTAAGTTGCTTTAGCAAACGGAAGGTTTGGGGTTCCTTCCTCACTGACTCCAGTGAACGTCCCCCGACTCTAATGAATTACTATGAAACTAAGTGAGATAAAAAAAAACCAAATTCACAGTTCTTAAAAAGGATAATCCCTGCTGCGAGACTGTATATGGGACACACTGTGATGGGTATACAGTCAAAAACACTGAGATCGGTGGAAACACAGTGATTAGTGTTTTTCTATGTCTTCTTTAATATTATACTTATAAACATGCTCTCCGAATTGATTTCTAGTGTGACCATATCTATATCTATGAAGATAAATACATAGTCTACATTTCCTATTTCCAAATCTATATAATGATATATGTTTATAAACATTACACATACTGCATGTTAGATATTGATCAGGATCAGAATAATGATATCCCAAATGTTCTATATAATCTTTAACCTTAACCATATTTTTACATACATAACAAAAATATTCTAATTGTTTACAATTATTACAACATTCTTTCCAAGGTTTATTTATACACTTATCGCATTTCATTTTCATTTTTCGAAAAAATTATTTTTTGATTATTTCCCTAAAAAATACATCATGTCTCAATCAACTAATACTAGTGTCATAAACTTCTGCGATGTCTGTAATCTATCCTTTGAATCAAAGAAGGCTTTATACAGGCATCAATCATACGATCTCAAACATAAGGAACTATTGGAGAAAATGTTTGAGTCTGAAGAAGAGGAAATCTCGGAGAGGGTGTATAATTTGGATGAAGATGCTTATATTATTAAAACTAAACCAGCCACCAAACCTAAAACTAAAACTGAAGAGGATATCTACACCAGAATTAAGTATGAATGTAAAGAATGTCATGAAGAATTTAGAAGTAAAGTAGCTCTAACTACTCATTCATATAGTCACAATCGCATGTATCTAGAAAACACAGAAGACTTCGATATAAACTCAAGTCAGAACATGAGAGAATTTTATATTACTGATAAAGGTGGGAATTACATTGAAGATATAGATGAAGCAACTAATTACTCTTTAGAAGAAATTAAAAACTGTTACCAGTTTCGTAAAGTTAAGAGTTTTAAATATAAGATCACGGCTGAATGTGATTATAACAAGAGAACCAAAGAAGAAGTTAAAACTACTAAAATATTTTTCAATACTGATTATATTAATAATAATGCAATCCGCGAAGCGGTTTCACCGATATATGAATATGGTGACTTCAATCGCTGGCTAGATTTCGAAAAGGAAATATTTGAAGGTTTGGGTTTTTGAGTTTCTTGGAATAAGAAGTATTCAGTTGAACATTGAACCAACTAAAGCATCTATTTGTAGTTATATAGATTTACCTCCAGATCTCAAAAACTCTAAATCGATATTAAAAAAACGTAGTTATAAATACAATTGCTTACAACTAACTATAACTGCTTGGCTACATCCCGCCCCCACCATGCAACTCGAGAAAGTAAATATGTAGATAAACTAATTGAACCAAGACAACAACATGAAGATGATTTTGCTTATATAATAAGAATACAGAAATTGTATAATATTAATATTTGGGTATACACACCTTGTGGTAATGGTAAAATAGAATTGTTTAAGCAAGCGGATGATTTTAATAAAGATAGAAAAGATGTAAGAATACTAGTTTGGAGTAATGGTCAAATAGAACACGGTGCCCTAATAAAAAATATAGAAACCTTGTTAGAACGACCAAATAAAAACAACATTAAATATTATTATTGTGATAGGTGTACCTATTGGTTTAACTCACAAATTAAATATGATAAACACGAATGCAGCACCTCATTCAAACCAGAGATTGTTTGTCCTAAGAAAAAACATATTACTTTTGTAAATGAACACAAACGTCAGAATATAAAAAATATTATAACTGCCGATATAGAATGTTGCATTGTTGAAGTCTCAACTAATGATTTAAAATATGTAATAGCTGAACTTATTCCAATAGCTCTGGGTTACTCCTGGCAAGGTAACTTCAAGCACTACTTCGGTCTAGGCTGCATCAAAAGATTTGCTAGAGATCTGTTAGAAATAGAAACTGAGAATAATTTCAAACATAATGAAAAGATGATATTCACAGAAGAAGATAAATTATGTCATGAAAAGAATAACACCTGTCATATCTGCAGCAAAACATGTATTAGTAAAGTAAGAGATCGTTGTCATGAAACTGGTAAATATAGAGGACCAGCATGTAAAATATGTAATCTAAGATACAAACAAAACTTCATTCCAGTAATATTCCATAATGGCTCTGGCTATGACTTCAACCTACTATACAGTGAACTCTTTAAACAGAATAATGATAAAAGAAAAGTAGATAACATACCACTAGCTGCTGGTAAATCTAAGATGTTTAGCATTGGTTGTCTCAAATTCTTAGACAGTTATAACTTCTGAGCTATGCCTCTAGATCAAATGGCAAAGATATACGGATGTAAAACTAAAACATTATATCCATATGAATACTGTGGTTTAGAGTCATTGAGAACCACGACCAAGTTGTATAGTAGCAAAGCTACCTACCAAGAAGTTATAGGTAATCTAAAAATAGAAGACTTTAAATCCTCTCTACATAATAAATTACCAACACAAGAAGAAGTAGATAACTTTAATAATGAAAACAGTAATAAAACTGGTAAAGATCTAACTATAGGGTATTTACAGAATGATGTGGAAATATTAGACTATTGCATGAATGAATATGTTAAACTAAGCATGAAAGAATTCAAGCTCAACCCACTACATTACGTTAGTCTCCCGGGTTATAGTTTTGATTGTTGGTTAATGTCAAGCGGTGTAACATTAGATACATTACAAGATAAACAAATGCTAGACGATTTTGTTGGAGCAAAGAGAGGTGGTATATGTGGAATAATGGGAGATAGATATATAAATAATCAGAGAACCTGCTTCGCAGATAGTAATACTAATACTAATGCTAATATTAATGATAATACTAATACTAATACTAATACTAGTACTAATACTAATCAGGGAACCTGCTTCGCAGATACTAATGATAAAGTTATTAATAGAAATATATGGTACATAGACGCAAACAACCTATATGGTTATGCAATGATGCAAAATTTACCTTATAAGGATTTTGAGTTTATTACTACTACTACTCTAGATGTAATATTGAATACTCCTGATGATAGTGATCATGGTTACTATATAGTTTGTGATATTGATTATACTAATGAATGTAAAGAGAGAACAGAACAGTTAGCACTAATGCCTAATAAAAGAAAGATAAATGATTATGAATTGGGATGCAGAGAAAGAGAGAAAAGTAAAGCAAGAGCAGAAAAATTTATCTTAGATCAAAACAACAAAACAGAATATATGGTTCATTATAGGATGTTAAATTTCTATGTTAAGATGGGAGTAAAAGTAACCAAAATACATAGAGTAATTAAATTTCAACAAGATTATATATGTAGCGATTATATTCAAAACAATACAAATAAAAGAGCAACAGCTAAAGCTGAAGCAGAAAAGGATGTAAGGAAATTAATGAATAACTCATTATATGGAAGAATGTGCATGAATCCCCTACACTTCTTTCAAAGCAAGTTCTTGCATGATGAAGAAAAGATAATGAAAAGTGTAAGTAAACCAACATTTAAGAATATAACTAGATATAGAGGTTATAGCCAAATAGAATATATAAAGAAAAAAATAGAATATGATTCTCCAGTATATGTAGGTGATACTATCTTAGAATTAAGTAAATTACACATATATGATGTATTCTATAATATTCTAAAACCATCCCTCAAAGATCTAACACTTCACTATATGGATACGGACAGTTTCGTTTTAAGTTATAGTGAAGGTAAAGTTAATGATGAGCATATGGACTTAAGTAATCTAGACATACCTATAAAAACTAATAATAAAGTCCCCGGCAAGTTTAAGCACGAGCTGGGAAGTAGGATTATTGAGGAATTTATAGCATTGTCCCCCAAAACATATAGCTTCAAAAATTATCCTAAAAACACTAAAGAAAAAGGAATAAAGAAGCATAATAATGCTAGGCACATAGATTATTATGATGCAATAATGAATAATACACAGAGAACAGTAGATGAATGTAGAATACAAAAAGTTGGTGATAACATGACAACAACAAAAACAAGTAAGATTAGTCTAAACACATTTGATGATAAAAGATTTTATGTAAATAATTTTAAAAGCTATCCTCATGATGAGAATCTATATCTATTCAAAAGAGATTTAATAAAAATGATCCACCAAGCATCATTAGATGGAGACAAAGACCTACTGGTTAATAATATTCTAGAACTAGCCATTAATGATGATAGAAAGTAAATTGAAGTTGCTATTATATTATATAACGAGCTTTGCTAATTTTTGTAACAAATAATTATAGACCTAATTCATTCATTACATCCATATGGTTGGTAGTTAGTATATTATAAATCATTATCTGAGCCATATATTTTTCCATAGTGTCTCCCATGATTGTATTCTTATGTAGTGTAGCTCCAGCTATTATATTTTTATTATATTCTGGAAATTTTATTATCTTCTTAGCCCCATCTACATATTTAGATTAAGTTGAAATTATTAAATCATCATGATTTGGTTCCTTAATATGATCAATAAACTCATCTATTGTATTACAACGTCTTTTACAAGCTAAACTTCTTTTTAGATTAAGAGAGAAGCTGTTTTCATTATCCATTTTTTTACTTTTATTATAATTTTTCAATACATGTAAAATGACTAAACTAGATAAACTTATAGAATTAAACAATCTAGAAAAACAAAACAGAAGAAATAGATTAGAAGATAAATTAAAACAACAAGAGTATTATGGTGAAATAGAAGAGTTATTTGATCCTCTAACCAAAAATATCAGTGAAACTGCTTCGCAGATAAATGAAAACACTGAACGGAATCTAGCATTAGGTGAACAAACACTAAGAGCAATAGATTGGCAAAATCAAGAGTTAGATAAACAAACTAAGATGATTGGTGAAACTGCTTCGCAGATCGAGCAAGCTGGTTCCCAGTTTAATGAAACTGCTTCCAAGATGGGTGAAACTGCTTCGCAGATTGGTGAAACGTTAAAGGGGACTATAAAGCAAACTCAAGATATAGCACCAGTTTATGTTGATACAAAAACAGCCAAACTTCTTCATTACATGGGGGCTCAAACTAATCCTCATTTAAAATTAGAACTCGTAGATTTAGCTAGTAGGAGATATAAAATGAATGGTGTTGATATAACTCTAGAGCAGGGTGCATTTTTAGTTAGGGATAATGTATATGAGTTTTCAGAAGGATTTACTGATTTTCTTACTAAAACAAATGTAACATATGATGATAAGGTTGAGGAAGATGAAAACAAAATTAAAAGGTTTTTAAAGGATATTAGATATGATTTAGGAAAAGGGGATAAGAAAAGCGCTAGATATAGAACAATAAAACGTATAATGGAGGTAAGAGATGATATATTTGGCAGGGGATTAAATGGGAACCCAAATAATTTAGTAGAAAGACTAGAATTATTAATACTAGAAACAAAAACTGGTCATGATGGATTATATGATGAAATGCTAGATATATCTAAGCAACTATTATCTATGAATATTATTAATCAAGACCAACTAGATAATTTTGTTTTTAACTATGGTAAATAGGTGAAACCATGACTATGTCCATAAATAAAACGTTAGAAAAACAACAACAACAACTCGCTAAAGAAGTATTCAGTCGTCAAATAACAAAGTTTAAAAGACAAAGAATAATACCACTATATAAAGATGAAACATGGTCAGCTGATTTAATTGATAAGTCATCTCTAAGTAAATACAATAATAATTATAAGTTTATATTAACAGTTATAGATATATTCACAAAATATGCATGGGCTATTCCTTTAAAGAATAAATCTGGTTTATCTATAACTAATGGTTTTAAAATAGTATTAAGTGAACATCCACAACATGGCGCTGAACCTAGAAAACCAGAAAAGTTATGGGTAGATAGAGGTAGTGAGTTTTACAATAAAACATTTAAATCTTTACTTAAAGAATATGGAACCGGCAAAGCCGCTTCAGGGATAGAGCTATATTCTACTTATAGTGATTTAAAGGCTGTGTTTATAGAGAGATTTAATAGAACATTATTACACATAATAAATAAACCAATGTTCATCAACGTGATGGTAATTGGGTAAATATATTAAAGGATGCTGTTGTAACATATAACAATAACATTACTCAACAATTAATATGACACCAGTTGACGCTTCTAATAATCCTGATAAAGTTAAATACTATATCAGTGAAACTGCTTCGCAGATTAATTCTACCAAAGCAACACCAAAATTTAAAGTTGGTGGTTATGTTAGAATTGCAGATAAACGTAATATCTTCTCTAAAGGTTACAATTCTAATTGGAATAGAGAATTGTTTAAAGTGAAAGAAGTTCGAAAAACACATCCACCAACATATAAAATAGAAGATATTAATGGAGAGATGATAAAAGTAAATATTATGAACAGGAACTATTGAAATCCGAGTTTGATTTTGAATCTAATAATAAGGTTTTGGAATCATTAAATTTATTTCTTAATATAAATAATGACAAGAAATAGATTTAAACAAGCGAAACGTCATATAGGGAATGGAAACAACTTAACACTAAGTAAGGCTCGTGGGTTATTCCTAGAAGATAATGATGATATTGATATGAAGGATACCTATAAAATTACAAATGTTCATCCTCCTAGAGATTGAAAAGATGTTGTTAATAACGAGTATTGTGGCAATAACTTATTATCCTCTTCTAATAAAATAGACATTTTAAGTAGAAACATAACTGAACTAAGAAAGGGTGACTTTGATAAAGTTACAACTAAAACATTACAACTAAACGAAACACAAGTTAATGAAGAACTAATTAATGAGTTTATTGAATCAACAAATGAAGTCAGAAGTACTGTTAAGTTTTGTAATAAAGTTGCTGCAGATACTCTCTCTAAATATAATCAATTAAAGCAAGAATTTGATAATAATAAATTTAATCAGAATATAACTAACATTCACTTAGATGAAATGTTTACTAACGGTCTGAGAGAAATGAAAGAATACAATAAATCCCTTAGTGGTGTTATAGTACAATATATAATTGCTATACTTTTACAAACTAAGTTACTTGATAATAAAGAGAACGACAGACTTGAGATGCATTATAGTTTTAATCAAGAAGATATAATGAAAGAAATAGAAAGAATTTTTACTAATGAAAATAAGCAAAGCAATGACCAATCCAACAGCACCGAGTGAGAGATTACTATATCCAGATTTGTCATCAGTATCAGAAAGATTGATAAACGAAAAGATTCAAGCTAATAATAAATTTGACAACAATATTAACATTATAAAAGATATTAGAAATTATTATGAAACTGAAACTAATAAATATAATAAGAAGTTAAGTAGATATAAGAATTATATTAACATAGCTGAGATAACAGAAATAGTATTATCATCAATAGCAACAACTGCAACAACAACATCAGTTTCATTAACAGGTATAGGATTAGCTTATTCTATACCAACAGCTTTTGCTACAGCAACTGTTTGTGGTTCATTATCAAAAACAATTAATACTAAAATTAGAAATAAAATTATAAAGTATTCACAAATGTATATTTTAAGTAAACAGTTTTGTGATAAGTTTAATAAACTATATACTAAATCAATGAATGATAATAAAATAGATAATGATGAGTATAATGAATTTGTTAAGTTATATGAGGATTATAAGAAGAACAAGAAAAACAAGCTGAGTATTTTTTTAGATTAAAGATAATAGTGCTTAGTAATAACAATGTTTTTAGTAATAATAAAACTAGTATTAATATTTATCGATAAATATATAATTATAATCATAGCTATAATCATAATCATAAACAAAATATAATCATTGATATAATAATGGATATAATCATAATCATAATCATAATCATAATTATAATCAAATAATTATCTTTTCTTTGTAACTAAGTATAACCCTCTTCCTTTTTGTACTACTTTTATACCTTCACCAGTAGTTGCAAATTTAATTAAATCAGGTGTAGCCGCTAGAGCTGCTTTAGGGTTTCTAGATGCAGCTGCACTTCCTATTTTACTTGCTATTTCTAATGCTCTTACTGGATTATTAGCAATTTTCTTTCCAAAATTAACCGTAGTTTTACCAACACTTTTAAAGAAATCTTTAAGTCCTTCTGCTTCTATTGTTGCATCAGATACTGTCATTGATTTATTCCTTCTACATAAAACACAATTACCTTTTAACATTTTAGTACCTTTTGAAGTAATAGCTCCTCTTATATTAACAGTACCACTATAATATCTACCTCGAACACAATATGAATTAGTTTTGAACTTATTTAAAAGACTCATTTCTATATATAAAAAATAATGGAAGTTAAGAAGTATAATTCTTTTGTTGTTATTAAAGCCGAGCCTAAGGTTAGGCCCAAGGCTAAGATTAAGCTTGAAGCTAGAGGCTTGGCTCCAGAGAATAAAAAGAAATTAGACATTTTTTATGCTAAAGGTTTTGTTAATACTAATAAGAAATAGTTAGGTATTAACAAGAGTAACAATTAGAGCTGACTAGCTTTAGGTATAAGTATAAGTATATGGTTATGTATATAATTATAACAATAACTATATTATACTATAATTATAAATTATCGGTAGAGTTATATCTAAAATTATAATTATCACTAGAGTTATATCTAAAATTATAATTATCGCTAGAGTTATATCTATGACTTAAATTATATCTATGACTTAAATTATATCTATGACTTAAATTATATCTATGGTATTATATCAACCATCTTATTACCATCACTATTAACACTAATAACCTTTCTAGTTAATACTAATGCATGACATATAACATCTGCAACTGCAGCACTAAATTTAAAGTTAAGTTGTATTGGTTGTGGACCTATATGATCCCTTTGATATCTAGTATCGAATACATATATTCTATAATTACTTTTGAATGTTCTATGATTTATATATGGTTTTATATTATGTGGTAGCCCATTATAAAATTTTATTAAAGCTAACAATCTCTTTAAAAGCCTCATTATAATTATCTGTTCCATAATTAATATTCAATCTATCCTCGGGATAAAACTCACTACCAATCTTACAATAACATTCAGTAACATTCATTACATCAAATGTACTTGCATCATGAGTTTGTTCATTAACATTATTATTTTCAAAACCAGCTATTATATATTGTGGTCTTTCCATACCACTTTCCATACCTAGATCAAACAAGAAGTTAGTAGCATTGGGCACATTCTTATAAAATGTGTTTCTTTCATAGTAACTAAAGTCTACATTATTCTTTTTACTTAAACCCGTTTGTACAATAGTTCTATTATCATTACTAGGATCAGTACTAGGTACACACCATGATATATCTCTAATTTCTATATTACCATCATTGGCAACTGCACCAGGATTAGCATTAACTCTATATAGAGCTCTATCATTATTATTTCTTTTTAATAATAGTTTAAATCCTAAACCATATATAATCTTTTCTAAATCATTTACGAAACCAAATAGATCACTCATCTTAATCATCATATACATATGTCCTCGTTGTGCAGCAATATGGTCACCTTTAAGTTGACTATCTCTATTGCCCTGATTTCTAACAAAACCACTCATATTCATCACCAGTACTAGTTAATAACTTACACATCAATAGATTAGGATGACAATGATCTATATATTCAATAGTCCTACCACCACTAGTTTCAAGCTTAATTGAACTAAACAATGCCATCATACCATAATTAACTAATCTAATATTAGCATCATTAGCAAATACACCACCAGCATCATCTGATACAACAAACTCTATCTCTAGATATGAATCACGCAAATTTAAATGATTCTCTTCTCTATTGAGTATGATATTAATGTTAGTATTAACCGTATTCACTGTTGCCTATGTATTAGGTTTTATAATCTTACTTTTGTGTATATCATTATTATAACTATAAGTTGTATCCAAATTAAAATCCATTTTTATTAGATAAAAAATGACGGACAACTTGATATTATATGAACTACAAAAGATACATGAAGCTTTAACTAAAACTAAAGAAGAGCATACACTTAACTTTAGAATGATAAAGCCAACAGAAAGTTTAACTTTAGTGAACCTATACTTAATACGACAAATTTAGGTTTAATTAGATTATCTGTTTATAATTCGGTGTTTAATGTGAATAGGAGAAACAATCAATTCTTATATGCTAGTACTGTTATAGAAGATGGTGAAGCTTCACCTCGGGCTCTTAGCTCTGACCCTAACCTTAACCCTATCTCTACCTCAAGCTCAAACATTACATCTATACTTAATTATAATTATAAAGGAATCCCGTTGCTATATTCAACTATTACACCGGGAGCATATGAGTTAAGTGATATAGCAGAATTAATAAAAGAAGAAACTGATGGTATTGTTATAATAGAACCTGATAAGAATACGATGAAATGTTTAATGGAAATAAAACAAGGAGCACTCAGCTTTGATATAGAAAACTCACTAGCCTCATTACTAGGATTTAGAAAAATAGTTTATAAAAAAGGTAGATATAAATCTCAGAAAATTATTGATATTATGGGTTTTAGTACTATTAACATTCATTGTAATGTGATATCTGGAGCTAAAGATAATGGTAAAGATACAGACATACTATATACTTTTAATCTAACTGAACCACCAGGTTACTTGATAAATATTATACCAACTAATATCTTGTATCAAAATGTTACTAAAGATAGAATAGAATATATAGAATTTCATATTAAAGATGAGCATGGAAGACCTATAGACTTTAATTGTGATGTATTAAGTTTTACTTTACATCTAGTTTAGTCTTTATCTTTATCTTTATCTTAATCTTAATCTTTGACTTAACTTAAACTAAACTACAAAATTTTCCTATCCCAATTAATTCTTAGTTTACCATTAATATTTTTAATTTTAGTTATATCAATGACAATATAATTATAAGGCTCTTTCCATACCTTATTACATATATTAGCAAAATCATTATAACTAAGTTCAACATTAATAAAGAAATCTTGATATATAGATATGAGGACTTTACCTCTTTGTTCAAATAAAATAAATAGATTACAGTTCTCTCTAACACTCTGCCTATCCAGAGAGAACAGGTTTTGATTAAGATATATCATATTGCAATTATTATGTCTACCTCTACAAAAGTATTCATTATTAACTGGTTCTTTGGCTCTAACATCATCGAATATCATTAGTTTCTTTAAGTCTTTGGGTAGTTTATCGGGAGATGGTAAATCTTTTATATCTTTAATAAAATCAACATCTGCTTTTGGGTTTATTCTTTCTATACCATGGTACTGATCACCAGTAGGTCCAATGATGTATAGCTTATCAAAGTATACTATCTAAATGTATACTACTAAGTATTCTATACTAGCTAGAATTTTTTTTTCAATAAGAATGTCTTACCACATTCACTAGGACCAGATATTATACATATAAAGTTATCTGGGAATGCGGCTTCAGTAATTATATCATCATCATCATTTAACCATGAATATAGATCATTATTTATGTTTATAGAGATACTGTTATTAGGACTATTGTTATTAGGTTTAAACTTTTGATGAGGCTTCACCCATGTTTCACCATGTTTTCAATCCAATATATATATATATATATATATATATATATATAAAATTATCATTATCATTATCATTAGCATTATCAATGTCATTACCACTATCATTAGCATTATCATTATCATTATCATTATCAATGACATTATCATTATCATTAACATTAACATTATCTTTATCATTAAAATTATCATTATCATTAACATTAACATTATCTTTATCATTAACATTATCTTTATCATTAACATTAACATTATCTTTATCATTAACATTAACCTCATAATTATCTTTACTACAACCTAAACAAAAACACTCATTATATATTCCTGGATATTTACATTGATTAACTAGAATATTCAAAGAACTTTTAATTCTAAATCCTCTATCAATAAGATAGATCATATATAAACAATAAGCCCCACAATAAGATTCATCATATTGTTGTATTCTCTCATTAGCGCCTAGATCAACATATTCTTCTAAAAATAAAGGTGGAGTTTCTACACCAAAACTATCAAAGTAATACATAGGACCATCTTCTCTTCTTATAAATAAAACCCAATGTGTACCTTCAGTTGGATGTAGATTTACAATAATGTAAGAGTTAGGTTCACTTACCATTTCTGGTTTATCATCTCTCATTAAAATCTCAATTGGTGTTAGACTTATATCTTTACCTATATCTTTTATTCTGATATCACTCATAGCATTAGTATCAATATTAAATTTATTATTGAATTCCTCAAAAGTTAGGATGAGCATTTTTATATAATAAATTTATTAAATCTAAGTCTAATTATAAGTCTAAGTCTAAATCTAAATCAAATCTATATTTATTATATAAAAATGGAAACAGGTAGTTTTTCTTTTTATTATTATAATTGGAATTTGTTATATAATATATGATTCAAGACCAAGTAAATATACAAAACTAGAAGAAAGTTTTGGTGGATTTATGAATAGGAGTCTAGTTAGATTTGAATATGAAAATTCACCATTACATACTATTGTTTATGGTGGAACTGGTACAGGCAAAACATATTTTATTATACAATATTTAAAATTATACTCAGTCCAAAATCAAGATCAAGATCGAGATCAAGTTCAAGATCAAGCTAAAATTATAGTTATAGTGTGTAAAGATGACAGAGACTGGATAGATCCTGAGTCTAATAAGTTTTATACTGGGTTTAATAAATGTGATATAAATATGATCACAATAAATAATATGCATAAATTTCAAAATTGTGTAATAGTACTTGATGATATGGGTGATAGGTTAAATAAGGATATAGGTTATTATTTTACTGAAGGTAGACATTATAATATTCAAATGATTGTAATGTGTCATAAACCAGCTCAAATAATTAACACAGCAAGAATGAGTCGTGATACTATTTATTTAACAACTTATAATGGACCTGACCTATTTAAAAACTTTAATGAGATATTTAAATGTGAACATGACTTCAATAAAATAATTAGTGAACTAAATAGTAACTATTATAATTATACAGATGGAATGTCAGATGAACTTCGTTATGGTATAATTAAATATAATAAAAAGGAAAATACTTTTATTATTATTAGTAGTAATAGAACAATGATATATGATTCAAGAGTTGGTTTCCTTGATTTAAAAGCTCTTAGTTTAAAAGATGATTTAGAGAGAGAAGATATATATAAACTTATAGCATATATGAAACCACTAATGATTAATGCAACAGATAGAAATGTTATTAATCATGATAATTATCAGTTTTATTTTAATAAACTTCTTACTTTAAATAATTTTAAAATTCAGAATGATGTTCTAACTAAAGAAATGATTATGGGAAAGGGTATGAAAATTTTATCAAATATTGGTGGAATTATAGGCGCAGGTTTATTTATATTTAATTGTTTTTATCCTAATTCAATATCAAGAAATGCTGGAACTGTAGCAATGGGAGCAAGTACAATGTTGAGTAGAGTAAATACATTAGTTAATTTTGGATATGGAGAAGAGTTGGAAGGTGAAACACGAAGCAGTTATACTGATCAGGGAAGCAGTTATACTGATCAGTGTAACTATGACTTCGTCAATGAAGAGATTGGAATTTTGAATAGAAAGGGAGGAAGGTTTTTAAACAAACTATATATAAATAATGAAGAATTTAGAGAAGAGATTATAAATTTTGTTAAAGATAAAAAAGAATTAGACCTTGATTTGATTTTAGATAAGAGATGTAAAACTAATACACTCCATACTTTAGGAAATAAATATTTAGCAGAGTGTATCACATCTAAAGATAATACTAAAGATTAAATTGAAATCATGGCTAAATATTACCCTGTGAAGGATTAGGTAAATATTATAGTTTACCCTATTATAAATGCTTTTACAATGTTTAGAGTGTAACTATAAATGTGGAAACATTGCTGTTTTAAAATATCATTATGAATCATTTCATAAAGATAAAACTGATAAATGTATGTGTGGTAATATAATATTAATTGGTATTTTTGCTAATAATTTTTCTCTTCTAATTCTAGTTCTAACCCTAGTTCTAATTCTAACTCTAGTTCTAACCCTAGTTCTAGCTCTAGTTCTAGTTCTGGTTCTGGTTCTAACCCCAGTTCTAGCTCTAGTTCTGGTTCTGGTTCTATCTATGACTATAACTCTAACTCAGATCCTAACCCCAACCCTAACCCTAACCTTATCCCCAACCCTAACCCTAACCTTAACCCCAGCTCAGAAGTATTAACTAGATGTTGTAATAAGTGAAATTATATAAAACCACTAAATAATTTCGATGAGGGTAAGTATACATGTAGAAGTTGTACTTCAGCTAAAGTTAATTGTCCATATTGTACTTCTGTTGTGAGATATGATGGGATACGGGCTCATGTAAAGAAACAACATCCAGATATAGAATTGACTAGAGGATTTAGTAGAAATCTGCAAAGCAGTTTCCCTGATATAACTGATCGGTGTAACCGCTTCGCGGATAAAACAATTAATCCTAGTTGGCAAAGTCCTAGAGCTGTAAGTCCTTTAGTTATTAACCAAACAGAAGAAAGTTGTTCATGTAAATACTATAATTTTGTATCATTTCTTATTAATAATGGAATAAATATAGAAAAAATAAAATAAAATATAAATTTATTGAAAAGTATAGATAATTTGAAATAAAAAGTATAAAAAAATAGAAAAATATCAAAAAAGAGGGATTCACTCTTTAAGAGCAAAAAAGAGCGATCTTTTCTACTGGGGATCACTCCGAATAAGAGTGAATCACTCTTAAAGAGTGAAATATAAATTTGCTTTGATTTTTTGATTTTTTGTTTTATTTTTGATTTTAATTTTAATTTTTATCAAATTTAGAGTTAATATATAGTAGTGGATAAAACAAGGCTTCCAGAAATCAGTAATATTTGGCCAGATTCGACATGCGTGATTAGCGCTTGGAGAAAGGGGCAAATTTTTGCTGGTGGCTGGAAGCCTTGTTTTATCCACTACTGTTGTGGTAACTCAAACTTGGAACTTCTGTGACGGCAAAACTGGAAACTTGAGATGAAAAAATTCGACATGACTGCACTATGATGTAAGATAGAACTACCAATTGTTTCAGGTTGATCGGGAGGTTCTCAATTTGCCCGTTGCAATCAATATAATTGTGAATGATGGATCAGCTACGAGGACTTGTGTGACTACTTACACAGTCACAGACACAAATGACAATCTGCCTTTGTTCACTCCTGTCAATTATGTGGCCAATGCGGTTGAAAGTGCACCAAGGTTAGTTAATTGTGAGGTTAGTTAATAGTTTAACACTGGTCTATCGAAATAATAAATTCCAGTAGTCTATTGGAATAAAAAATTGGAAAATCTCAGGATATATTAGAAAATAAACACACACACACACACGCACACTCAGATCTAACAGGGCATCATTAGGCTCTAAGAAAGCCTAATCCAGTAATGCATCGAAGCAGTTGGAAGGTACTTAGCATGAACACTTAGATCAAACTTAATCGTTCATGAAGTTTTTTTCGACGAATAAGGTTTATTATTGGACCAGCAAAAAAAAATAAACGGAAACAAAGTAGCGTAACTGCTAGTGTCTTGGTAGTGCGTAGAACCAATTGTCAATGCGAACCCACGCATATTAGCCTGTGCAAAAAAGCTAAGGAAAAAAATCCCTGGGCCAAAGAAGTAGATATTCAATAGTAATGTAAAACCTGCAAACTATGACTTAGACAAAGCTGATTGTGTAAAGTTATGAACTCAGCTGTGATGCATTTCGTACCATGACTTAAATTATTTGCAATTATATAAAAAACACAAGTCATTCAAACTTTTTCATGGCCGAGCAATTGAGTCACGTGTCCTAATTTGTCTATTTTGTTTAGGGGTACTGACGTGATATTGGTTCAAATCACAGACGATGATGATCCTTCTTTAGAACACAGTTTGGTAGCCAATGGACAACTTGTCATGCAGTCTATAACGGGTATGAGCTTACTACAGTAAATAACATATACGCCCTCCCAGTGTTTAGTTAGTTGGGGAGGGTTGGTAGGGGGTTATTCCCTATTAGAATAAGCCAGGTGGTATCGTCTTCTGAATTTCTGCTAGGCCAACAGTGCGGGGACTCTGTCACCCAGAAGATCGATCAAATAAAATAAACCAAAGGTTTTAAATTGGTGAAGCAAGCGCTACTTAGTGTTACTCTGCTATTTCCCCTCTTCCATTTTTGTACGCTGTTGCAATTTAGATTGCCTTGAAATAAGTTCATTCTTAATGAGGCTCGTAGTTTCAATTCTTGCTATATGTATACAAAAGTAAAAAAATACTTGCACATCAATGTAAATGACAAAACTCAAGACAATTTATAATAGTAATTAAAATAATAATAACAATATCCGTGGTTAGCTTCGCAGATATACTAAACCTAAATGCTCACTGTATCACTACTGGTCTTGCACTTGCAACTGTCCAAGTTTAGTCTCACTAAACTAATTTATCCAGCATCTCTACTTTTCACACTAGCTTCTAAAATTTAGTCCCACTTAACCAACTGCTTTCTCTTGCTTGTGCGAAAATCTCTCCTGTGTCTAAAGATCAAAAATCCTCTCTCTATCTCTCTCTCTCTCTCTCTCTCTCTACTTGTGTCACTTCAATTTATACTCAACCAACACGCTGATATCGTACGCAAACAAACCTGAATCTCTTAAGTAAACATTGCAACTTACATTCGAAAACTGTCACCTGTGGCAGGGCTCTTTTTACTGTTCAAACAAATCATTATCAAAATTATACTCTGTCATTCAACTGCTACCAATTTCCGCCTTATCTTAAGTAAACTACCTTTAGACTCTTATGTAAACAAACCAACTCCGCCTAATATGCACATATTGCTCATTTCGTTTCCAAAAATTTTTGCTTAGTAAAAATTGAACGTTGCTTTGAAAATCTCATCGCTCCATTTTTGCTCTCAGAATAAACTGGCTGCAAATAATTTCTGTCAGACGTCATGTGTGAAATAAATAACTAAAATCAACAATAAATAATGAGCGATTGCTATTCCCATTTATCAAACGGTTTCATGCACTTCCCCCAGTTAGAAAAACCGCCGACTACAATTTGACCTCATTTTAGTCAGGAAGAGGGCAGGAGCAGTGCATGCGCAAATGTCTCATGGGTGTTCCGTTGGGAATCAAAATTGAAAAGGTCATACCATGTGATGTAGTGGTCAAAATTTCATCGGGTGAAAATATTTAGAAACTGTAGGGTTCCAACTAGTTGCATGCCAACCATTCCTGTCCTAGCGTTATCCGTAGCGAAACGTTTGAGTTTTAGATTTTTTAAAGAGTCGTGAGTGCGGGAACCCGAAAAATCCGAATCCGTCAAAATTGACCAGGTTGGCTTATTTTTGTCACTAACTGTCTCAGGATATATTTTTATCATTTCAAAGTCATTTGGCCGCTCAAAAAGGCCAATTCGCGGTTTTTGGCACTCGGGTTTTCCCGAAGCACCGACTTCCGGTTGCGCTCAGAAGTTAAAAAAACACCATTCGCACCATTGAAAAGTTACACTAACCTTAAGGCTACTACCAATATTCCACCAGCAATTCACATTTTACGTCCCGCAGCACCGGCGTGCGGTAGTTCCTTGGGGGTCGGTCTGAGCTCAAATTTGACTTAAAATTTGGATTCACCGTGTCAAAATTAGTCTCTCAAAAAAATTCTCAGGTCAATCCGATTTCAGCTTTTCCACAAGTTACTATTTCAATATCAAGTGCTAATAACCCTTATTTGAAAAAACCCTCATTTTATCTTCTTTAAACAACTCAAAAACCTCTTAAACCTTTTTCTCTTGGTACTAAAAACAATAACACTGCATTAATATTTGTTTTGAACCTAATTTTGCCCATATTTTCTATTGAGCTTATCATTTTTTAGCCCAAAACTTTAAAAAAAAAAACGTTTAAATCACGATACTTCCGGTGTTAATATTTTAGGGGTGGATGGTCGCATTGACCCGGAAACTGTACTAGCTCTAGAGAACCATCGGATGTACATGCTATTGAAATTTGGTTAACATCCGCTTAATATAACTAACCACGGGGGGAGTGATCGGCACCCCTTTTCATAAAACTATCAAATCATTTTTATCTCTGGTAAAACTAAATTCCTTCCTTTCAATTTCGAATTCTCTTCAAAATATCTAGTTCACTTCAAAATTTCAGTTTGTTCCCTAGTGGATTTTTTAAAATAAGTCACTCATTTGGACTCTGGCCTGATGCACAAATATATTTTCGCTAAATAACCGAAATATTTTGACGGCTCAATATGCTTTTGTTCAGTAATTTCTTTACGATATATCACTCAACTCACCTCGCGCCTTCGAAACAATAACATTTTATTACCGAAAACTAAACTCAAATAGCTAACTTAACTTAAATAACATGGCTGAACTCATCTAACTTACTCTCCCTGTCACATGTCATTTATAACGAACTTTTATGAGTTCTACAGGTTTTTCCTATAAAATTTTTAGGGCTTTTCCATGTTTCAGCAGGTCAATTAGATGTGCCAGCATTTCTAAACTTCCAGTTTTAAGTGAAAAAAAAAGAGATTTTGGAGCCATTGAGGACATTGTTCAGACTTCTCAATTTTTTGTGATAAATCAGTATGGAAGAATTTTTAAAAACTGAATCAAAATTTTAATACTGATTATATGAATCATATCCTTGACGAGCTCAAATACGATTACATTCTTATATATATATATATATATATATATATATATATATACTCAGTAAAAAATTGTAGTCAACTATTTCAAGTTTAATTAATCATAAGGCAATATCTAGCAATGTATCAGACTTCTTTAACATGCAAATCATGCAGATCAACGTATCATATCGAATGCTCATTGCGACAAGTGAAACTTAGACGGAATCGAAACAAGTTGCCCAGATAAAAACAAGTAAAAACTTCCTTTTTAGGAAGTGTGGATGCGTTTGCAATCTCCCCATGTACTGCTCTGTCTTGTTGTGGACAGAGTTTGTCATCACTTGTGAATGCATTCTGTGTGTCTTCCAACCAGCTCTTCGACTTCCATACCAGAGAGCTGTACAAGTACATTCTGGCAGCCACCGACAATGCCAATGGAAGTCCAAGGTGAGAAAAATTGTGGAACGTCTGGCACCATTTGCCCTGCCCGGCAATACTCGTCCGCCTCCCCCCCCCCCCCCCCTCATCGTCGCCACGGTAGCTTAGCGGCATGAACATTTTAATTTGTTAACTCTTAACCCTGATATTTGGTATAGAGGACCGTAAACTGCGAAGATTTTGGTAGGAGACGATTGGGGTATTGAGCAAACGGAACCAAAATATCATCTGACTCAAAATATCATTTGATATAATTGATTTATTCGATTCACTGACGGGCAGCAATTACCGGTGCTGCTAGGGATGCATTTTTTCTGAAAAGTATTTTTGCTCAAGAAATGCGGAACTAAATATAACTGAAAATTCAAAATTCATTTAACAGGCCAGGAAAAACTTTCTAAAACTTACGTTTCAGAGTTTTCATGTAATATGCAGGGAGGGCAATTGAACCTATTAGATTGGCTGTAGTACCCCCCCCCCCCCCCCCCACTCTCGTACGGGAAATTAGATCCATAAATATTCTGCGCTATTTTAGACTGACGGCTTATGGAACTCTGACTGTAAACATACAAGCCCAAAATCGATACGTGCCCACATTTTCACCTGACAAGCCCAAAACATTTTCAATATCCGAGCGAAGTCCAGTCGGCTCCTCAGTCGGGCAAATGTTCATTTCGGACAGTGACTCGTCCCGAACTCCATTCGGGGTTCCACAGTTTGAGTTGAACTACACGAGTGACAGTGACCCGACTTCTGCCGAGAAGCACTTCGGAATTGACAAGTACTCGGGTGTGATCTCTCTGAGATACCCGTTAGATTACGAAACACGGACTCAGTTTATATTAGTTGGTGAGTAAAGGGGAGGGGGCTCAGAACTATCACCCTCTCCCCACTGACGGTAAACAACAAACCAATGCTTTTTTTATTGCGATGGCAATGATTTGCATAACCTTTCTCTAGCCTAGACCTTAATTATGACTTAATTATGACTTATGAAAATAAACAGCAAGTTTCAACATAGCAATTGTCCTCAGTGGCCGGTTATATGAGGCAATAATTATTAATTATTATACGAAAATATTGAAAAATATCGTTCTAAAAAGAGGCTCATTTAATAAATCATTTAATAAATCATATATCATACATAAATATCTGCACTGCTTATTTTTTAACTGAGAAAACAAAACAATGGAAAGGATTTTATTTTAATTTTGAAAAGGGTTGTAAAAATATATTTGTTGAGCTTGAAAAAAATTCGCTCCATTCAAACTTGCAGCTAACTAAAAATGTATCCTGAAACAGCTTATCACTAAGAATTTTTCCGGCCACGAACTACCAAATATGGAAATATGAAAACGATACATGCCACCGGTTTTTCAGTCGTCACGACTTTTTAATTCGAAAGGTTATATTCAGAAAATTGAGGTATGTAATATGAAAGCGCATTGAAGTGAGTTTTGGACATGACACCGAATTTAGAAAACAAAAAATCTATATTATGAAAGAATTGCAGCTATTTATCTTTGAAGGTTTAATACGTGTGGTTATCAAATTGAAGAGAGAGACTGATAATCTAAAAAAAAGTTATTGCCCAGATTTTGGGCATCCATGTGATGCGTATCTCAATATATTTATTAATAGCCGCACAGCGATAGCTGGGGCTATTATTGGCCTTCTCTTGGTTTTTTTTACAATTCAAAGAATTTGAATTGTATTGGAGCGCCGTCTTTTTACGACTCGAAGAGGAGTATTGGAGAAGTCCTTTTTTTTAATCAATTTTATTGGAGTGATTTTTGAAGCGGGAAATGAAACGCGTGAAAAAATTTGGAGTGATTTTGGTGCTGAACAAAAGTGAAGAACGGAGCGAAAAGAGAGTGGTTTTTGTTCATACCGCTGTTTTTGGGAGAGCGAGAAATTGATGTGTGAAAAATTTTTCTCTAAGCGAGCGAAATTTTTTTGTTCACGTGCGGCATTTTAAAGCAGTTTTTTTTATTTATTTTGGTTAAGAGGGTTTTTTATGATTTTGTTTTAATTTTAGGCTGATTTGGGTAGTAGTTTGAAGGTTTCCGGAAATTCATATGAATTTCATGATAATTCGGAGGTTTTTAATGTATTTTGCTGATTTTTGGGCTAATTTTTGCGTTTTCTTGACGATTATTTTGTTTTACTGGCTGAAATGGGTATTGAAGAAACCCCTTCTACAGTTTTGTGGGTAAGAATTATTTTTTTGTTGTGAAATTTGACAAAAAAATGGCGAAAATTTGAACTATTTTTCTGAATTTTTTGCGGTTTTAGTTTTTTTCTGTTTTTAGCTAAGTTTCTTTGCCTATTATGACTTGCCTATTGTTTTGCGAGCATCTGTATACCCTATTGGCTGAAGGGAAATTTTCTTTTGATTTATATGTTTTTTGAAATATTAAAAAAATTTAGTAACTTTTTCAAGTTTTTCAGTGAAAGTTGTTTTAAGAGCTTTTTTTCATAATTTAGCCTAAAGTATTTTTTTTCAAAAATCACATAAGTGGTTTTTTAAGTACTAGTTGTTTTGATGAAGTTATTTTGACAGAGGTAGTTTTTTCGGGATCTCAATTTATAACAAAATTTGATCAGATTTTTTATCATATTTTAACAGATTTGATTTTATTGTTTTTACTTTTTTGTTTCATGACTTTGTTTCAAGATAATCATAAATGAGTGAAGGCACATTTTGTTTGATGAGTAGTTGGATGGCGTTTAAATGGATTTTCACTTCGAGTCGTTTCCGGAATTCTTCCGGCTATGTTTTTTATTTCGTCGTTATGATTTTTGTTACGACCATATGACGTCACAGCCACTTTTTGTTCATTCGTTCATGCAATTTCAACTGAATTGCATGTGTGACGTCATTTTTCGCTCTTAGCGGAGCGAGTTTTTTTGTTCATGCGCGTGATTAAATTTTTGGTCACACTTGACTTACCTCACTCTCAAAAATGACTTCCTCACTTTAAAATTGACTTTTATTTACTTTAATTCAAAGAGATAAGGTCAAATGGGTGTGTGTCATTCTAAATGAAGGTTATTTGAGATCAGCTAATAGAGGCAGCAATAACTTATACAGATTTTTAATCAAAATATAACAGCCTTCAATGAAAAGACGAATTTTTTTGGTCTGTCTTTTTTACTGTTTTTTTAGACTGCCGATCTACGAATCTATTGCGGCTATTTTCTGGCAATCTGCCAGCTATGTTTGTTCTTTTTGAAGAAAAGTAAAACCCAACAGAAATCGAAAAAAAATCAGAAACCATTAAAAAAGACGATTTTGTTTTACAATGAGGTCGAAGCAACTTGTCATTAGAGAAAGACGAAAAAACAAGTCAACTTAAAGAACGACATTATATTCACATATATCCCTTTGTTCCTGGGCAGAGAGCCAATCAGTTCATGAAAAACAAATACTGTTAAAGTTGCCAAATCCGTTGAATGTTATTTGAAACCGTTAAATGGATTCAACCAACCCTTGGTACAGCGTATGAGGTCTACCATTGATGCGACTAAGTATAGCGGCAAAAAGCAAGACCACAAAAGCCGCCCCAACTCAAAATGTACTAAATTTTTGTAAAAACAAAGAATAACTAGAGAGCCAATGAGATTTGTTGTTAATCCGACTCTGTGACAAGACAACAAAGGAGCTCCAAATACGAGAAAAACTCAAGTGTTTGCCAAAATAAATGGTGCGCAATTGATTTTAACCATCAGCAGACCTTTGAGGCGTACAAAATGTCAGCTAATCAACATGAGAATATATGTATCTTTTAAAAGCTGGAAAAATGTCAGAAGAAAAAGCATGCATAGCGATTGTCAATTTGCCGGACGTGAAATAAAATCTTCTCGAAACTTTCTTCAAATACTGTCAAAAATCAAAAAGGGGTTCAGAAAACCTCCAACCGTCAATGTACTTGTGTTTTGTTTGCTATATTAGTGCTGCATGCCTAAAATCACCGCTTACTTCTAATTAATATAAGATCATACAAGTTGTGAACAGGTCCTCAAGAAAGCACCCCAGAGTACACTGGAAATGATTTGTGTTAAAATAAACAAGATTACACAATTGAGCTTCACTCAGTTTACAGCTTTGCAGCTATAAAAAATCTAATTATTTCAGGCAGCTTTTTAATCGGATTTAATCGGTTTAATCGGATAAAAGTTAAGGCTCAACTTTAAGCTTAACACTTGATGCGCCAAGTCAGTTATCTGTTTGTCCGAATTGTCACAAAATTGTACCCAAAACTCTAAACAAAAGTTTGAATAATTAATTAACAATTTTTTACCACTGATGAAAGGCAGAATCAATAAAGTATGAAGTAAAATCAATTTTTAAAAAATCAAATTGAATAATAGTCCGTGAAAATTTGACCAAAAGGTTTTAGCAAAAAGAAAAATTATGTGAGTTTCAACGCCCAGATTAACTGCTCTCGAAGCAAGGTGTTAAAAAATTAGTAATGGACATTATAATTATATAATTTTAATATTGGACCGTTGACGTAACAGTTGCTGCATTATTAGATTGTTTGAGATATTTTTAGTTTTGATGGCCAGTTTTGCCCGTATAGTAGTGCTATATTGACGGACGCTCATCTGTCATTTAGCAAGTGTTTTTTTGTAACTCCTAACATTCAAAGTTTATACGATCACAGATTCGTTAGTAAAAAAAACGCATATGGTCGTTGAAAATAACTATTTGTCTTACCAAATTAGTACGATTTCGCACATATTAGTACGATTACTGTTAACGTATAATCATCGTCTCTTTATCCCACGTTTTCTGTAGAAAGATTTTTATTTCGAGATGCTCGGTTAATAACAGTTGTTATTTGAAACGAAAGTTGGAGCAGAAAGTGGAACATTTGTATCGCCCCTACAGCACATTATATTATCTTGTTCAAAACAAAACTCAATAGCTACTATCGTAGATAATAGATAATTATCTTATTTTAGATATAAAAAAATATTAGCATACTTTAGAATAGAAAGAAAGGGTCAACAGAATATTTTTTCAGCTGAAGTACACGATGATGAAAGCGCATCTTCTGCAAATGCTCTCTCTTCGTCTGCAACCATCACAATTAACATATTGGATGGCAATGATAACAAACCCAGATTCACAGCTGGATCTATCCAGTCAGTACAAGTGGATGAAGATAAAGCTGTCGGAAGTTTTGTCAAATCTGTCGTCGCAACTGACCCAGGTTCGTATTTTTTCTTTGTCATTTTTAGGCTCGTGACGGCGTATTAATTCAGTACTTTTCATAAACGCCCGTTTTTGTGGGTATGGCTTTGTCTTTATATGGGTAATTCGTTATTTGCGTTAAATTGCTCTTGAACGAAGATTTAAACAATTACTGTAAACATGCGTGTGTTTTATGTAGAATTTGTGCTTGACACTTTTGCCATTTTGTTCTAAAATACCCTTCGCTCGCTTGAGTGATTCGACTTTTCATCAAAACGAAAGGGATAAACAGGTAAAAGCCGAGGTATTAAGACTTTATAACTCTATTTGGGCCTTTGCAGTTCACCGAAGCAGCCGAGGAAGCAGAACTTCATTCTATGAAGGGCAATTTCAAATTTTGCATTGTTTAGACCCCTCCCCCACTTTCTCTGCCATTTTTTTGGGAAAAGGCTCTGCAAGAGCCCGGACTGAATTTATTCGGTCGAAGCATTAATGTGAGCCGAAACAGAGAAGACTTAAAATAGAATTTCGAATAGTGCGAACGCATTGGCGCAAATCCCTAAAACTCCTACTTTAAAACCCTTAATTTTAAGAGCTTTTGTTCACAAACAAGTGATTCTAACAAGTATAAAAGCGGCTGATAAATTATTCACAGAGTTTTTAAGAATCTTTCTCGACGATTTCTACAACTAGCTATCTCAATCTTGAGCAAAATCTGAACGAACGCTTTAACATCCAAAAGGCATATCTATCAAGAGAAAAAGATGTTAATGCTATGATACTAAAATGCTGTGTGCCATCAACTCAACTAAAAGAACAGCCCTGTAAAACCTTATTTTAATTTTTTATTTTTACCTTATTTTAATTTCTAGCGTTAACCTTATGAAAAGTGGTCGTTTAGTAATTTGAAATTAACTTTTTATCATCGCCTGTGTTAGCATAGTCACAAAATTCTTTTTACAATTTACCGTTAAGTATTTTGCCAAATTTGAAAGGTATATTATCACAGGGGTTAACGTCTGCCAATTTTTTTTGTTGCATCGAAAGGCTATCGAAAGTGTTTTTACCCAGACAAAATTTACGGTATTATGTTTGTGAAGTAGTATGATTGAAACTCCTATGCATTGTTTATAAGCAGTTTGTTTTTAATTGCTCTCGTAAGAGAAGCAATTATTGCAAACGTGTGTGTCTTTTTTATGCACAATTTTTGCTTGATCGTTTTGACTTTTCGAGTGACTTTTAGGCCCTTGAGTTTTTCCGCTTCGAAAATTCGCTCTCAATCACAATTTTAAGCAGCTGAACTCAAATGGCGGCAATTTAGTACTAAAAGTTAAATGAAAATTGCGCCGGAACTGGTGCCATTTTCACTTTAAATCTTAATAGTGGTATATGTTGAACCTCTAATGTGGATATTTGAAGCCCACTATTGAACTTCTTAGTCCCATTTAGGCTCCCCCCCCCCCCGACTGAAGCAGGCTGCAATTGATTAGAGCTCCCACTAGTCGTTCGAGAGCAATTCTTCCGGCGTTTAGTCGGTTATGTTTCTAACTACTGATTTTGGATTACTCCTCTCCTTCAAGGCTAGAGTTGTAACCAGGAGGCTCGGTAATGTGCGTTTGCACATAATGTTCAGACCACGTCCATCCACATTTTTGGCTTAAATGTCTACCAAATGATAGAAAACACTCAAAAATCTCACATATTGATCAAAAATAATTGCTGTATGAATTAAAAGAAATTGATTCCAATTCAAATCAATTAGAAAAGTAAAGAATACCACAATAGTGAGACATGTCATTATTGAGACTATGAGACAAGACAAACAAAAAATCAAATAACAACAAACTTTTACATTCCAAAATTATGTCTATTTTTGTTAATAAATACATAGTAACAGGGTCAAAATAGCGTCAAATAAAACCTAAACTACGCAAATAAGTTTTGTAATTCACTAGACAACACATGGGACCAGTCTGTGATCATAATGGGGGGCTATAATTTCGTGGAGGGGGCTATAATGAGAAACACACAATTTCTTGGTGCTCATCTTATAGTTTTAATCTGAGCGTAGCAAAATTTGGGCGATCTTGGTTTTCTGTTTCGTCATCTGACGCTTGTTTTATATTCAGTATTTATTAGACCGCAAACCCTAAAACAGCGATATTGTTTAACTTTTCATGGCGCTTTTAGGTGCTTTTATGTGCATGACGACATTTGTTACACTCATGAGCAGTAATACTTTCGAAATTACCAATAATAAGATTACTCTAAACCCTTTCAAGGTCAGTAAGGACTGCTATGTATGCAACAAAGTTGTCAGTGAAAAAACACGGCGACTAAAATATAATGAGCATGATGATTTCGTTTCAAACATTTCTTCATTTCTTTAAAATTTTTTCAATGATTTGAATAGGTTTTATAGATCACGTCGGTGACTCTATCAACTCAATTCGTTTTTATTCCTAAATTGTGCAGCGCACAAGTCTATGTCCTAGTTATTCCGGCAATCTGCCTGCTTTGTTTTTACTTTTGGCTCAGCTGTAGTGTTGATTACGGTATCACCTGCATGCAAGATAATTCCAGTCATTATTGTCTCAAAATCATATCATTTATGCATATGCCCATAAAAAAGGGTCATAAAAATGAGCCTCGTGGTACAAATTTGATATTTTCAGAACTGATCCTCTCAGGTCATAATTAAAGCATTTTTTACCAATGGTTTGATTCAAATTGACTTCTCGAATACTATTTCTGTTTGTTCAGATGCGGGCTACTTTGGCCTTGTATACTACCAGTTTCGCTCTCTCAACTCCCCCTTCTGCTTCGACAAACTCTCAATTGGGGAACGGAACGGTGAAATCAGAGTTAAGTCTGCTCTAGACTACGAGGAAACTGTTTCCTTCAGCTGTGTGATTGAGGCATTTGATCATGATGCTAGCAAGAACCCACAACAGACGTCTTCGGCTGTGTTGAATGTCCTGCTTGTTGATGTTAATGATAACAAACCGCAGTTAAAGAGCGAACCTTTGACTTTCACAGGTAATAATTTTTCAACATTTGCTATAGAGCATACTGCATAAACAATTTGTAAATTGTAACTTCAATACATAAATGTAGTCTCGCAATTTATTATAGATTCAATTGTAAAATTAGTAACAAAAATTTTTTTTGAAAAAAAGTCAAGTAAGAGGAAAAAAATTGTTCCGCTCTTCTTTTTTGTTAAACTAATAGTTGAAGGCTTTGAATCATAGCATTTTATTCAATACTAAGTTGGCGTTTAGTTGATTTAGGTTGCATTCTCACACGCTGTAATTCAACGTTTTTTCTTGCGGTTACATTAATGGCTATATTTAGTTTTTTTAAAGTGGCTATATTTAACACACATTTCTTCCAAAAAATGAAATATTTTTTCTGTTACCTGTGGGCGTCTTATGTTGTTGCTCTTTTCTTTTTCAATGCAAATTCATTGAAATTTTGAATAAACACTTGTGAGTGCAAAAAAAGTTTTTTAAACTCAAAATCATAAGAGATTGTTTTAGTTCTGGAACGAACTCAAATTGGTACAAAGGTGGGGGTGATAGTTCCATACGATCTGGACCCTCTCAACACCAATGGTGGCTCATTCACATTCACTCAACTTTCAAACTACGAGAGTGAATTCACTGTTGAATTCAGTACTGGCATCATCACGATGGCCCAGGTGTTGGATCGAGACACTACAGGTTAGATTAGAGGTCACAGTTTTTATTTAAAAGAGCCCGAGTTGACGGTTCTATGTACTCTTATAAGGATCATAAACGATGTCATACAAATCATTGCGCATTTCCTAAAACGATCATTGTTCCGTATATCCCTGGACGTCAAGGAAATCATACATGATCTTTGTAAGATCACCAGGAGAATATATACTTTTTTTCTCGAAATACGATATCTTAGTTTTTATTAATCATAAATGATAATAATTATTATTATTATGACCTTGTTTTTGTGAATTGCAAAGAATCGTATATTAACATGTATGATCAGCAGGAATTTTTTAGGATTATCAACCCAAACGGTTAAAAAAGTCATGATAACAGAGGTCATTGTATCACTCAAATGGCTAATATTAGGTAATTGTGTCTGTTAGAGGTAGAAGGGAAATCATTCAAAGTCCATGATGATCGATCAAAGATCATATATATGAACTGGTGCTCGTCTGAAAAACAGTTTTTTGAACTGAAGAAAATTATGTTTCCTAATGAGTTAATAGATAAGTTAAACAAACAACATAATTATTAATCGTAACAATTGATATAACAGTTTTGCCTTCAAATGTGACTTTTTCTTTCATTGATGTACGTGCTGCTTTTTATCTCAAAAACAGGTAATATCTGTTTCCCGAAAATGCCTTCAAAGAACTAAACTTGAGCAATTGAAAGAACTACTTTGATTGAACTAATTTCAACAATTAACAGCTTTAAAACAAAAGTAACAATGAGAATCGATGTGGGTTTCAACAACCTTTCAAATAATAATTTATACAATTTAATTGACTAAAACTTACCTCGGCCTATAATGTCAATCTGCGTTCAGATTAAAAATCAAATTCATGGGCTTGTTGACGAGTAGCTTTCTACTATTTTGAATATCCACTTTTTTCTAGGATTAATGTAGTAGCCTGTTTCTTAAAAAACTGACGACAGCTTTGGAATATTTATTATATCTCGAATTGTCCTTTGCTTCCACTATTTTATTGCAAAACTTTCTCGGTACTAAAGAAATAAATTGAACTAAAGGACTTTAATAATAATAATTAATTAATTAAGAATGAAATAAATCTGTAAAGGTACTTAGGAAAACGGAAACCATATTTTGTGAAAACAAATTCAGTCTCAAGTTCTCCCAAATTAAATTATGCAGTGGCTCATCAAGCAATTGATCGATAGCTGCAGATACTTTTTGATATCACTCTTTTAGCTGCTTTTGTCAAATTAAATGAAACAGTAGAAAATTTCTAAAAAATGATCCAAATTGTTTCGCACCATTAAATATAAGAAGTTGAAGTTATCGCCATCGCTATATCTTGTATGCTTATGTCAATAAAATAGCCACTTTGTTTGAGTTTTATAATTTTTGGAAAAAAATAGAGTCGCACTCTTCTTTACAAATTCTTCTGGACTTTTGGTTATCATCAATCAAAAATATTTCATGTACTTTGAACGAGATCTCATTTTTTTATAGTGGAACACGATTACGATTTAAAAATTGTTTTCAGTGGACTATAAACACCTTGATTAATTATTCTGATTTTCGAAAAAAAACCGAAAAAAATAACAAAAATATAAATTTTGTTAACTCATGTGAACATAAAATTTATTTTCCTCGGGCCGATTACAAGAAATACTGAACTTGTTTTTTGATTTTTGTGCGGAAGGTTTTTAATTACAGGAGAAAATTATCCGGCAGTGATTCCCATTAGCTCTTTTCAATTGAAAGAGCAGACAAAAATAATTGTCGCACAAAAGAACTGACACTATTTCAATGCTATTTCGCAGTTAGGCATTTTCATTTTCATTAATGACAAATTACCATCATTAGCGATAAGCATTGCACACGATGCCAGTGACTAATTAGATCAAAGTTCAAATACCAGGCATCTAAGACTTGGATTATTGGGCTAATAGTTTTCAATTTTTGATTTCGTTACTTGACTTTGACTGCAATCAATTTTTACTTGAGAAACCGCTTCTGAAACTCAAGATGAACTGATTACAAGAAAAGTAAAACTAATCCATGAAATTGAACAATAATTCACGCCAAAATGTAGCTAATGCGACAAAATTTGGTAAAGGCAAACGAATTTTTTATTGAAGAAGTAAAGTTCATAGCCGGAAAAATCGTGAAATTCAGCCCGGAGAACTAAATTCATAGACAAATTGCGAAATATTAGATCTGACTATTCGAGCAATTGAGAATCGCGAGTGAAACAGGCAAACAGAGGCTCCCAATGTTTGGAGGAAAACGAAATTAATAGCATTAAAATTGTAGATAAATCTGGTCCAAGCGTCTTCAATGCCTCGATTTCCATTCAAAAAAGAATGAGAGCTGGGACATAAAAACTGTAATCTGTAAGAATTTTTCTTGAATGAAAGTTGCGAGGCAAAGAAAAGTGAAGGCAAAAACTATCAAAGTCGATTAACGCCAACAACTAGCACAAAGTTTTAAAGATGCGCAAGAAGATTCTTGGTATTCGTGTCTTCAGAAACGTCAACGTATTGTTGAAAGATTTAAATTTCATTTTAAAAAGTGAAAAAATTTATGCTAATATTATTTAATCTGATGTCAGCAAAACCATTTTTTTCTGCTGAAAGCTGATGTACCTATTGATGCTTGCGCAAACTTTACAAAGTGTTATAGTCGGCTTGACGTCGAAAAATACATTTTTTTCGCGTTGATTTTTTATTAACAATACATTTACTTTAAAAACATTTGAATGGAAAGTGTGGCTTGAACTGGGGCTATTTTTGTGCGAGAATTTTTTTCCAATCAAAAAAATTCTAGATTTGTAAATAGAAAATAAATGTAACCCAATGAATTGTAACCAAGAGCTCTTCAATGGTACCTTTTCTGTATTTACCTAAATTTGCTAAACAAAAAAGTAGCGCTTGTATGAAGTTCTTAGCCCCCATTTTAGAGATTGGAGCAACAAGGGCTTGTGTGAGTATTCTTTCTATGGCGCAGATGGTTCTAACGTAGTGAATGTTTTAAGAAACATATAAGAAAAATCCAATGACGACTACTGTTTCCAAAAAAAAGAAGTAGTTGTTTGTTGAATGGAGAGTTAATTGGTGAGAAAAAAATCTGTTTTTAAAATTTTTCTACAGTTTAGTTTTATGATGCCAAGTTACTGCTTTCAATCGCACCTCACTCTTTGCTCACTAGCAGCAAACTAGCAGTATATCGTACCAAATTTGTATTTTTGTCGCCAACTACTTGATCCCTCATAAACAAGTTTCACATAGGTTTTCTTTTCAACAATTGCGTAGCTTTCAAAATACCAGATACTAATTAAAAGAGAAGTACAAATTGAAATTAAAAAAAAGTAGACTGAGTTATAAAAAACGTAAAACAAATTTTTTTTTGAAGTGGGCTTTTGGGAATAGAATCCGTTTTCGATTTTACAAACCTAATTTTTATAGTTTTACAAAAATCTGAAAGAATTTTAATCTATGGTTACTTCATTTTCCACTGTTTTTCTTTTTTTATACGTTTGAGAACCATGAATCAATTATAAGTAGGATTCCTGAAAATTTAAAAAAACGTAGAAAACTAATCGATAAATGAAAGAATTTATATGCACAGAAAGCATGTTGAGTCAAATTTGAGAGAAACTTAAAATTCTCCACTATTATTCTCCCCAATTTAACGGAAATTTTGTTTCATAAAAGTCTGATAAAAAGAGCGTGACAAGTTGCGTCCCGAAAACAATTATTTGCAAAAAAAAATTGTTTGCACTTAAACACTTCAATTTTTAAAATGCATAAAAATAGTTCTCATTCAATGAATGAATACCATTTGCGAAACGAAAAAGAACAACAACATAATTGTTTGCTTACAAAATTCCCCACAATATGCTAAATACTGGTTCCTAATAATTGTTAGACATTTTCTCATTCGTTTCGGTTAGACCGTTGATCAATCCAATGACTGTCAGAGACATCTTGACCAACAATTAATGCACTATAATACCAAAAAGCTACGTACACCAAGAAAATTTTTAAAAAGCTGCACAAGCATAAAAAAAATTATTTTTAGTTCAAATCAGTTTTCTAATAACGGGAAATTAGGCTTTTAGTTTTTCTATTATATAGTAGACAGTTTATGAAGTTCTGAAATTTTTAAGGACATCTGAGTCAAGGTTTTGGCTATTTTTCTTCCAAATTTTACTAAATTTCACTCGGTTTTTGTAATTCTTGATTCACAATTGCCTATAAATTTTCAATTGGATTCAGATCGGAACTAATGCCCACCATTCCAGTACCTCCCGCTCCTCTTCTTTTGGAATTTGATGACAATCTTTGCTGTATGCACAGAAGCATCATCTGGTTGAAAAATAAGGTTTTGAAAATGCAATTCAGTTTCGTAATTTTTCAACGATTCCAAGCGAATTAGGCAATTTAGCTTGTTTGATCATGCCTTCGCGACAATCAAACGTTTGGAGCAAAAGTGATGCTTAAAGCGCACAAATTGTGCTGTAGGTAGCTTTTTGGTACTATAAAGTAAACACAAACAACAAAGTACTTGAAGTTGAAAATTTATATATTTTACTACATTTGATAAACTGGACTTTGTAATCTTGAAGGGTTCACCTCTAGTTACAGTGCCCATTAAATAACTCGAAATAAATCCATGATTTAAAAAACTAATACCAAAAGCTTAAATCTAGAAGAAGGCAAAAATTCGTAAAAAAAGTCCGAAATGAAATAAAATTTGATCAAAAATATTGCGTTCTTTTAAGCAAACACTACTCAAAATCAATCAAATCAATAGATCTACAAATACACTAGAAAATTAACCGTAAAGAAGAAAGACTAAAGAAACTATACAAAGTTGAAGAAGATTGCCAAAAGAGTTTTAAAAGAACGTCCAACCGGGCAACATCGCACAAATGGCTCAAAAATATTTAAATACCTTATATTAGCCTGAGATGGTCAAATATGATTCCATGCATACTATTACTTGCCAAAATAATTGAGACAAACTTCTTTGGCAAAAAAGTAAAACTTCAAGAAGCCCCTTTGAAAATTGCTCGCTTATCAAAAATTTTTTACACTTATTTTTGTCCATAGTTCTTAGAATACTTCATGAATAAAAACAATTCTCTCTTTTTCTTTGACATTTGTTCAGCAGATGGACCTAAACACTAGTTTTCACGTGCGACGTTTGACTTTGCATCCTGCGAAAATAGAAGTCACGGATAAAAAGAATAGATCACCATAACTCCTTTTCGAGTTCTAAAAACACATATTTAAAAATTCTACAGTGGTAGCGGGTGTGGTACCACTCGTTCTTGAATTCTCAAATTGGAATTTGAATTTTGATTGGAGAAAAAAGACGGCCTAAGATAGTTCATTTCACTTTCCTTGAAATTGTTGTCGCAATAACTTTTGCATCATATACATAAAGCTGCATCTTTGTGTGATTTTGTACCAGGAATTAACTCGTACGAACTGGTTGTCGAAATTGCCGACTTGGGCACCCACCGAGGACCCAAAACGGGCACTGTATCTCTCACAATTTCAATCGTGGATGCAAACAGTGACCCTGTGTTTGAACAGAGCAGATACAATGTCACTATGGAAGAGTGTGTAGCCAATCATACTTACATTCTCAGACCAAATGTTACAGATGTCGACAGAGAAGCTAATAAAAGGTCAGTTAAAACTACTGAAACCTTGGATACAGTAATAATCACACAAGAGCCTGGTCCATACCAAAGGTTTTCGCCAGATCGACTTGGAAAGAGGACATGGGGTCCCATACGGTCCGATGCGACCGAAGCTTATAATCTGGGCAAATTTTTGGTCGTGCCTTGCAATTGGCTATTAACTTTATCCAATCTGTTTGATCTGGCTGATTATTCCTAACCCACAGTTCGGTATAGTAAATCGCATGATTGGGTAATTCGTTTAACAACCTCCAATAAATAATGAAATTTGATCTGAAAATTCTACTCTGGTCATTTAAAATTGAGAACCATGTCAGTACTCCCAATTTTTTCAGTTTCTCAAAATCGGCAAAAACTTTTTTCGGTTCTCTGACTTCATTAATGAAGGAAAAAGCTCTACACCACCCAGTCATTTTGTTCTGCAGCTTTTGATATACAAAATATTTACTAGAGAAATAATTGAAAAATCTCATCTCTTCAGATTATTGATATCATTCTGGGGCGAGAGAATATTTAAAGTTAGCAGAAAATCGGGAAAAGTTTGGAGGAAACGTCCAGAATCGAGTAAAATGACGCTAGGCACGTTTTTATTTTTACGAGAGAACCATTATGAACGTTCTTTCAGCTCTGTACTCTGATTCTCCCAGAGAATAGTTGAATATTTTGATTAAATCAGCATCAAAATTTTTTGAAAACTTAAGTCTAAATTAATATCAGCACGATTATATTTAGGAACACTTTTCGATAATAAATTGCGAGCCCACCCACAGACTTACTAAGTTCTTCGAAATATATAATGTCAGACACCTGAACTGGCGATTGAAAAGAAGCAGTTTGAAATTCTTACACACAAATTTCTATAAAGGTAGCCATGTTTAACGTTTTGCTCCATTGTCTTACATTTCTTTTGAAC